>NW_026586550.1:6069920-6079726 GCF_907164565.1 Psammomys obesus
AGAAAAGAAAAGAAAAGAAAAGAAAAGAAAAGAAAAGAAAAGAAAAGAAAAGAAAAGAAAAGAAACAACTAGCCTTGACTCCTAGCAGCCAGGAAAAACTGGTAATTGATAGTTTTATAACTTTTACTGCATGATATTTTTTTTAAAAAGGTCCCTATTAATACAATGCAGTAATAAAAGAAAAATGTGTATAATTTTATTTCTGAAAATGTTTTCTTAAGGACCTCCTATAAGAATATTTAAATAATGTTACTCTTCTTGAGTTTAACCTTCTTTTGACTTTGCTACCCGTTTCTGCATATGTCATTTTCTTCTGGTCTTGCCTCTCTTGAGTTTACAATTCTTAAAGCAGATTTCATACATTGCAACAACTAATTGGTCTCTAATTATTATCCTCCACAGAGTGGCTGAAAACAATGAGTGCTCATAATCTTCCCAGAAAAAAAAAAAAAAAGCCTGTCTGCAATTGTTGTTTGAGTTCTCATAGATATGCCTCATATGTGGTGGCCTTGATTGAGTAAGATTTACTTAAATTATCAGTTCTTGTCATGATAACAAATAGTCAGTTTGTAACTTGGGGTTCTTCAAGATTCCTAGCAGACAGTGACAATCTTTCCACTGTGGCTTATTTACTGGAACTGCTATTGCTCAGAGGTTAGCATAGAGGGCAGGTGCTGCTATACAGTGAAGATCCCAAGGAACAGAAACTACAAATAACTTACCCGTGATCTCTCATCACATTATGTATCTATATATCCTTCAGTGCCTCTGCAGTCTCATGCTGAAGAAATTAAGTTAGGGGAGGCTGGAGAGATTGCTCTGTGGTTAAGAGCACTGTCTGCTCTTCCAGAGGACCTGAGTTCAATTCCCAGCAACCACATGGTGGCTCACAACCAGCTATACTAGGGTCTGATGCTCTCTTCTGTCATGCAGGTGTACATTCAGTCAGAACATTCATATACATAAAATAAATAAATCTTAAAAAAAAAAAAAGAAGAAATTAAGTTAGCCTTCCCAGTGAGGCTGTTTTTCTGCTTGGAAAGGAATGGGTTACACAATTCTATGAATAAAGCCCAAGAATAATCATTTATGGATTCTAGTAGAATTCTTACTGAAAAGCTGGAAGCTCACCCCTTTCTTGTCTTATAAATAAAAATGTAGTGTTGAAATTAACATGTTTGAAATTCAGAAACACAGACAGCTTAACCAATTAAGTGACTGAGGCTGGAGGACCTGAGTTCAGTCCCCCAAACACATATAAAAACAGCCGAGTTTGGTGGTCCACACTTATAATCCCAGCGGTGAGGAAATGTGACAGATAGGTTCCTAAGGCTAAGTGCAGCCTTGCTTACTTAATAAGCTCCATTTGTCTCAGAAGAAGTTGGATGACACCTGAGGAATGAGGCCAAAAGTTGTTCTCTCTCTCTCTCAAACACACACACACACACACACACACACACACAAACACACACAGGAAATACCCTCTACATTGCTTTCCCCCTTTGCTGATCTGGAAAGACCCAACCTCAATGCTGAAAGAAATCCACATGGCCATGGTGAAAAAAATAGCTTTGCTCTCAAGTCTTCCCTAATGTGTCTGCCCATATCATTTTTTTTCTCTCTGTAATCCAGCTTTTTCTAACCTTTTGTACTCTGAAATTAATGCTGAAATTCTGTACTCTGAAATTGTGTGCTTAATTTTCACTTTTTTTTTGTTAATCTCACTTTTATTAGCATGTTCTTCTACCCACATAATCATAAAGAATTAGTTTTAGTTTCTGGGTGTCTATAGTTTATTATATATTTTAATTTCTCTTCTTTGTAATAGGCTCATATAAATTGAAATCATTTATAAACATGCTCTGGGCTTGAAAATTTGTTTAGAATACATGAATTTACATGTGTTTCAGAGAGCATCCATCAATAAATACAAATAGACTGCCAAGAAAGAATTTTTATACCTAGTCTTACAGACCTATAGGAATAACTTCTTTCTCTAAAACAAGGGCAACTCCTAAAAGACAAATAGATTTGGTGTAAATTATCCTTAGGCTAAAATGTATTCCTTTTACATGTGATGATGAAGATACACCACTGTGGGAAAGCATGGGTGCTTAAAGCTGAGTTGATATTTGCTTTTCCACATTGGTTCTTTATAATTCTGTGTGTAGCAGTTATAGTCACATCTTTTAAAAAGGGGAATATTTAAAGGGTTAAATAAATCCTGGGTTCTTAAATAATACCTGTAGGATCATACTTAGATCACTGGACATGTGAAGTTAAGACTATCATTTTGGTAAATATAGGGTCTCTGTTTTATATAACGTTGTTTTTCAATTAGATTTTTAACACATAAATATATTCTTTTCCTTTACTCTTTCTAGTTTTCCCTTACTTATTTCTGTGGAGTTCTGCTGGCTAGATTTTTTCATTAATTATTCCTGTTGCATTTATAAACATATATAAATGCAACCTTCTGTCCATTTAATACTTGGTGTTAGATAACCAGTTATGGGGCTGGTCCCTGGGGAAGACCAATTCTGCCCAGTCAGTCACTAATTGTGTGAGGACCTAGGAGTAGGCCCTTGTGATATTTCCCCATCCACATCACGTAGCAACTCATACTCAGGTCTTGTTTAGGCTCCATGTTGTTGATATGTTAAGGGTGCAACTTTCCTGTCCTATATTGAAGAAAGCCTCCAAGCAGACATCCTGGTCCTCTGGCCCTTACAGCTTTCTGCCTCCTCTTCCTTGATGTTCCCTGAGCCTTAAGTGTTGCTGTTGTAATATAGATATGTCAGCTAGGGCTGAGCACCCCACAGTCATCTGTTCTTTGCAGTTTGACCAATTATGGCTGGCTGTAATGGTCTCCATCTGCTTCAAAATACAACTTTTTTATGAGGGATGAGAGCTACATTTATCTGTGGTATTTAGAGAAGTATTTAGAATGCAGTTTTACTAGTAATTTTAAATAGCTTTCTTTAACAGTTTAAAGAGAGTTCCATGGTTGTGGGGGCTGGGGGGAATGATTTAACACCCTAGTCTGTGTGACAGGGTTAATTTTTCTCAACCTTCTTATATTGTCTGCCCAAATGTCTGTCATGGAGTAGTACGTGCTCACAGCCCTAGACCATGCCTCAGAGCCATAGCACAAATTAAAGCCAGCGCTTGATCATCCGCTTTCCTGACAAACTCTAGCTTTGCCCCCAGATGCATAGGCCTGCACTGCTAAAACAACAGGCAACTTAACAAGTGGTTCCCCGGGTACTGTCTTACATGGGAAGTCTTTTTACTCTATCCCTAAAAATTGTAATTAGATGGTTGAGAGTTTACCTCGATGTATATGTGCAGTTTGACAGGCACCCGGAAGATCCTCAGGTAGGCAGTTTGTGGAGAGCCTGGGAGAAGTACTTACCTGACCTCACGTCTTTTGAAATTCATCCGCTATCCTAGCAATGCGCCCTCTGTTCTTCTTAAGGCCTACTCATGTTCTCTGTCTTTCATTCTCTCCCTCCTCCTATCTCCCTTTCTTTCCCCTCTCCCTCCCTCTCTTCTCTCTTCCCTTCTCCTCCTCCCACTACTGCAGGCAAAGAAAGTCAAAATGACTGAAAGTGCTAATCTGGATATCTAGCCAGCATTTCTACTTTTCTGGTATCTGGGAGGATAGGAGCTGGTGCTCAGGATTGCGCCTATGGCTTCTCACATTCAACAATTCTGTTTTTCACTTTGAGTGAAAAACATACTCTGTAACATACCTGAGATGCAGAACACTATTGCAGAACACTATTGCAGATCAGGTGTTGTGTCATGATTCTGCCCAACTGGAGGTGAATGTAAATGTTCTAAGCATGGTCAAGGCTGGCTAGGATAAGTGAGCCATTGGTTAGATATAGTAAATGCAGCTGCATCTTACAGTATTTGCAGCTTACAATGGATTCAAATCTGTCACAAGAAAAGATGTGTCTGTTTCATTTGTGAGTGACCAGCAAATTTAGCCCGTAATCATTATATGAAGTGGAGTAAATGACCTCCCCTCATTTGGCTGAAGTTGCCCCATCTGTAAAATGATTTTAAACTAGAAGATCAGCAGTCATGTGATATTGTGCCAGAGACGGGATTCAGGGGATTGCTGTTCTGCTTCCACCTCCAGTTCTCAAAAGAGCTTCCCGGAGGAAAGGAGTTCACTCCAGTCTGTTTCCATAAAGAAACTGGGAATTTCTAAGGGGTACGCCTCTGCACTGGCCCTCTAGCTGATGCATATATGTGTTCATCATGAGCAAATGAGTGAAGAAAGAAGTTGTGTTGGCCTGCTTTTTTCCATAGTCAAAATCAGGCTTGTAGCATTTGTTCACCATACCAGCCGAAGAGCAAGACAGATATGGTAGAAGCTAGCTACTGCCTGTGCATGACCTATAAAGGTCTGAGTAGGCTCTAGACAGTAATTGACAAAGTAAACATGTGAGTACTCAAAAACATAAATGTCACATCCACCAGAGCTCTTCATCTGCTGTGCTGTGCTTTTCCAGTTGATAGAAAAGCTTTATTCAGATCAGCCATTGCACTTTTTCCCGGAGGCACTCTTAATCTTTGCATTCTAACCTTTAAAGACACAGGCTTCAGTTGCTGGTGTAATGATTTCTGTTGCCTGGCATCTGCATGTGCAGATTCCTCCAAAGAACTGCGCCTTCTATTTTCCTCTACTGCAGATGGAATGAAATGAGAAAAACCCAAGTGGGGGTAGGGGCAACCCCTGATTGACTTTCCTCTCTTGATACTCGAAGCTGGGAGGAGGGATCAATGGCCACAACTTTTCAGCAGACCTGAGCACAGTATCTCAGTCTCCTTTAGGCAATCTGTTTCACAGAGAAGCTGATTAAATATTTCGGAGGTATTGAGGATGGAGGAAGAGAGAGAGAGGCTGGGGATTTTTAGTGGCTAGAGCCTTTTATTGGCAACATTAAAGGCTTCATGATATATTCGACCAGAAATTAATTACAGCCCGGTTCCCCATTTCTCCCTTAGGTGACAGTCTTCTGTTGATGTGTGCCACTGTGAAAGTAATAATAGGTTTCAAATGTTTGTAAAAAACATAAAGTAATTACTTGCTGTGGTAAATCAGTCATTTGAAGCCTCAGCTTTCTCTGCTCTGTGGATGTGGCAATCCATCTGTTTTCTTTTGTTAACTTTAATTATGGAGTATAGGAAGTTTTGTTGTTTTTTTTTTTTTCCCAGAAATTTGGACCTTTTTCCCCCTATTTCTTGGTTTCTTAGTTCTCCAGGGACATAAGTATTGAAATGATAATAACACATAAATACTATTTGAACAAGAGAAGCATATGTCTGCCAGGTTGCTGATTGCCTTAGTTAAAAAGCTTTGTGGCTATTGGCCAGCTCCCCTAATGAGCCTCGGTATTTTCCATGTGCTGTGCAGAGGAATGAATTGGTTCTCAAGAGGTTAAGGCTCCACACCAGAGGCAGGTGCTGAAATAGCAGGTTCTTAAGCCACAGCCTAGAATTGCTTCTCCCCCTTTTAAATGAAAAATAATACAGTTTCCCAAGAGTACTTGCAGTTTCTTTCTTCAGGTACCTTTCTTCCAGCAGGATTCATATAGACCAGCCTGGAAAATACTGGCCTCTCTGTTTGTTCACCTTGGCAAAGAGAGAAAGACCCCTTTTGCCAAGCATTCATAGGAGCCCTCCCCAGGCAGATGCACCTGGTGGCACCCTGCTGCATGCACTCACCTGGCCACCCCTAAAAATATGAGCTGTCTTCTCATGTCTTCTCAGGGAATCTTAATATCGTATTTTCCTGTTCTGTCCAGTCTGCCCTGGCCATTCCTGAGCAGGGTGTTAAGCCCTTACTCCAGAGGTTTACCTTGTCTGCTAGACCATGCTTACCCTTTCTTGAAATGGGAAGTTTATTCTTCCTTTCCTAATGCTAATCTCTTTCTTTGAATCATTATTTGTGTTTAGAACCAAACATGAAAAGAGAATCATGCTGGAAAAATCAAGTCTCTGAAAGAGTAGCACAGGATCTTCACTAGTGGTAGATGACAGGTCTCCCTGCCCCTCGGTCATGTTATATGGTTTATGGTGACATACAGTCTTATTTCAAGAAGATATGCCACAGTCCTGGTGCTTTTACTGATTCTATTAAAACAGTGGTGACAGGGTGTTCCTAGTGCTTAAAGGAGGAGCCTTTTCTCGTCCTCAAGAGGTACCAGTTAGGGGGAGAGCAGGGGTGTAACAGTGAACTTTGTCAGGTTTTAGAGTCACCTTAGAGAGAAACCTTTGGAAGTGTCTGAGAAGTCATCACAGAAAAGGTTTAATGGAGGTGGGAAGACCCTCTCTGACTATAGGCAACAGCATTCCAAGGCTGGGTAGAAGGGAGGAACAATGAATACCAACACTCAGGTTCTTCCCCATTTACTGAGGAGACAGTACAATCAGCCCCTTCACACTTCTGTCGCCATCCCTTCTGCATCAGGATGGACCATACCCACAAACTTAGAGCCAAAATAAACCCCTTTAAATTGCCTGGTCATGTATTTGTTCCTGCAGTGAGGGAAAAAAAATATCTAATACAAGGGCGAACAAACTATGTTCACAGCAGCTTTATTTGTAGTAGCCAGAATCTGGAAACAACCTAGATATCCCTGAACAGAAGAATTGATACAGAAATTATGATATGTTTACACAGTGAAATACTACTCAGCTATTAAAAACAAGAAAATCATGAAATTTTCAAGCAAATGGATGGAACTAAAAAGATCATCCTGAGTGAGGTAATCCAGAACCAAAAAGACACACATGGTATATACTCACTTATAAGTGGATTTTAGCCATATACTATAGGATAACCGTACTAAAATCTACAGACCTAAATAAGCTAAACAACAACGAAGACCCTAGGGAGGATGCTTAAATATCATTCAGAATGGTAAACAGGATAGACACCAGAAGTGGTGGCAGAGAGGGAACAGGATGAGAGCCTACCATGGAGGGACTTTGAAAGGTTTCACCCACAGGGGATCAAAGCAGATGCTGAGACTCACAGCCAAACTTTGGGCAGCGTGCAGGAAAGATTATGGAAGAAGTGGGGGATAGATGGACCTGGAGGGAACAGGAGCTCTACAAGGAAACTAACAAAGCCAAGAAATCTGAGTCCAGTGGGCCCTGCAGAGACTGATGTACCAACCAAGCACCATGTATGGAGGGTAACCTAGACCTGCTGCTCAGATGTAGCCCATAGACAGCTCAGTCTCCATATGGGTACCCGAGTAAGGGGAGCAGGGGCTGCCTCTGTCATGAACTCGATTGCCTGCTCTTTGATCACTTCCCCCTGGTGATGTGGTCTTGCCAGGCCACACAGGAAAGAGGATCGAGGCAGTCCTGATGACAATTGTTAAGCTAGGGTCAGCCAGTAGGGGAAGAGGACTCCCTTTTCAGTGAACTAGGGGAAGAGGATAGGAGGGAAGAGGGTGGGAGGATGGGACCAGGAGGAGATGAAGGAGGGGCCTACAATTGGGATATAAAATTAATAAATTATAAAATAAATAAATAAAATTTTAAAAATTATGAGAAAAAAAAAAGGATTGGGAAATGATTTTAACACAGCACCTAAGGCCAATTTTGAAGTCACAACCATCTTTGCTAGATAAAATGGAACATGAAAAGGTATGAGACCCAAAAAAGACCTGATACAGCAGCAGCATTAGATAGTCAGAGAGGAGAATGGACCAGGCAGTCTAAAGAAAGTGAGGCTGCCACCAAGAGCAATTCCCAAAGAATCAGTAATTCCTACTATATGGTGGTAATTCTCAAAAGATGAGATTCTCAAAGATTCTAGTATGTTTAGTCAAAATCACAAAAATCTATGTCTTTTTGTTATGTCGATTAAAAAACCAAGTCTTTTTAAAAAAGAAAAATGCTAAACAGTTGTCATATTTTGACTACCTAAATCTAAATCTATTTAGAGAGTTCCTTGATGCCTGGATTTGGAAGGAGACAGTTTGCCTTCCATCATAAAAACTCAGAAATCAAAGCCTGGACCCTACATGGAGCCCAGCCTAGACTGATTAATTGCACCTACTCCTGAGCAAGTCCCAGAGCTCCCTTGGTTTGGCATAGGACAATATTAAAGGAAGGCATAATGGTGGGAAGCATGGTTTATTAGGATTTGTCTTTGCGTGAGCTCCAGGTTAAATGTCCTTAGGTCAGCCTGATACAGTTAGACCTACTCAATGTCTTTATCAAGATTCTTTCAGTTTCATGGAATAGAAACCTAATTCAAAGTCCCTTAAGCCAAAAGAAAAAAAAAATATGTACTGAATCATGACACGGAGACTTACAAGATATAGTTGATTTTAGACTTGCTTTTATCCCAAGATTCTAACTGTATCAGCTAGACTCCTTTTCTTCCTGCAGCTCTCGCATTTATTTGAATCTACTTAGCTGAACTGCATAGCCAGTCTCCCCATAGTAGCAACATAGCAGCTGAAGCGCATGTAATATGCATACCTGGAACTTCAGATAGTTACCGTCTCTCTTCCAAAAGGGTAGAGCAAATCCCACAGAAGGATTTTTTCCTCTGTCCATCCATTGCTGAGTAAGTTACTGGAGTCAGGAGGGATGTGCACTATGACAGAACTGTCCAAGTTCCTGTCTGCATCTCTGTGGAGATCTGATTAGTCTAGCCTGGATGTCATAGAACATTTATCAAAGATAATCAGTTACCCAGTCAAGAGGGGCCCGTGCTGTATACACAGGAAGAAGAAACGAAGCTACACCCAGTAGCAGTTTCCTGCATGAATACAGTTTAACCAGAAAATGGCAATGAAGGATGGACTGGGTTTGTGAAGTGTCATGGAATAAAACACTTCAAAACAATCATTATAGAAAGGCATTTTTGTTACAAGAGAGAGGTGCTGAGGACATTGTCAGAGTGGACTGAAATAATTCAGGGACATGTTGAAGAAGCATGTTTCGAGCTGTACTTTGAAAGTTCAGATTGAAAAAGGAGGATGAGATAGGCAGAGAAAGTGTGAGTTTTCAGTGTCCTTTCAATAATCTGTTCTCTACAACTGGGACCTTGACTGTTACATCTGCATACAGCAAAAGCCCATCTTTGCATAGTATGCATTGGGAAAGCTTTTCTCCTAATGCTGTTACAATGGAATGTACTGTGTAATTTGGGGATTTTTTTTTATCTGTTTTCCTAACACTAGACCTGAAACTGAAGAGTTAGTCAATTGTAGCATGTCATATGGTATTGTTTCAGATTCAGTCCATTCCAGGAAATGTACAATTAACCCTGAATATGACAAGTGAGTGTTTGAGGGTTTGAGATGCCCATACACATATAAAGTGTTCATGATGATTGCTATCAAGGAAAAACCTTTTTAAACATATGTTCCTTTTTGTCCTCTGCAAATTTGAAATGACATATACTTAAATTACCAGAGTTAATAGTTTCCTGTGCTATATCCCGCCTGAGAAGCTGAAGGCTATCAGGAATGTGAATTAATTTAACACCTCTCCTAAGTTAAGAAAGTAAAATGGTAGACACCCCTCTCCCTCCTTCCCCTGTCTCTTTTTCTCCTTCCCTTTCTTTCTCCCTTTCCACCAAAAGATCTTGTTTTCCCAGTACTTCTGCATTTATTTTGTACTGAGTTTATTCCAACATAGTAAGTTTTTATTTCTCTTTCTCGAGGGTACCTTTTTGTAATGTGCAACCAGCTTTTATGGCTTAGGAACAGTTGTGTGTGTGTGTGTGTGTGTGTGTGTGTGTGTGTGTGTGTGTGTGT
>NW_026586550.1:6079736-6127201 GCF_907164565.1 Psammomys obesus
TGTGTGTGTGTGTGTGTGTGTGTGTGTGTGTGTGTGTGTGTGTGTGTGTGTTTACATGCATATCTTTACATACCTTTATTTACTTGCTTGCTTATGGGGTGCCTGTGTACATGTTTGCGTACCACATGCATGCCTGGTCCGTCCAGAGGCTGGAAGAGGGTGCCAGATTCCCTAGGACTGAAGTTACAAATGGCTCCAAGCTGATATGTGGGTTCTGGGAATTGAAAACAGGTTTCCCAGAACAGCCACTGCTCCTAACTGCTGAGCCACCTCTCCAGCCCCTCAAGTTGTCCCTTTTCAGTGAGGACTAATTGTCTTGTTGTGTCAGAGGAACTCTGGTGTGAGTTACTCCTACCATGAAGTTGAAAGAGTAATCTTAAGTTCCATTTAGAAACACAGAAATCCCAGGATAGTCAAACAACTGTGAACAGTAAAAGAACTGCCATCATCCCCAGATTTAAGTTATACTACAGAACTGTAATAATAAAAACAGCATGGTGCTGACATAAAAGCAGACATGTTGCTCAATGGACTAGAATTGAGGACCCAATTATAAATCCACCACATATGGCCACCTGGTTTTTGACAGAGGACTCAAAAATACACCTTGGAAAAAAGACAGCATCTTCAAGAAGTGATGTTAGTCAAACTGTATAGGTACAAATAGAAGAATGAAACTAGATTCTTATCTCTCAATCTGTACAAAACTCCATTTCAAATGAATCAAGGACCTTGACATAAGACATAAGGTATCAATCCTGAATCTGGTGGAGGAGAAAATAGGACTATATATGCTTCAACATACAGGCATGACAAAGACTTTCTCAACAGGACCCTGGTAGCACAGGCATTGAGACCAACAATTCAGACGGGACCACATGAAACTAAAAATCTTCTGTACAGCAAAGGAAACTATAATTCAAGTAAAGAGGCAAACTACAGAATGAGAAAAAAAACCTTTACCAGCAATACATCTGCCAGAGGCTTAGTATCTACAGTATACAAAGAATTCAAAAAACTAAACACCAAGTGACCAACATCCCAATTTAAAAATAAGGCATGGACATAAACATAGAGTTCTCAAAAGAAGAAAGACAAATGGTTGAGGGAGATTTCAAATGATGTTCAATATTTTTAGCCATCAGGAAAATGCAAATTAAACTACTTTGAAATTTCATCTTACTCTAGTCAGAATGGCCAAGATCAAAGAAATATATGACAGTAGAAGCTGGATATGGGAAAGGAGTGTTTATTCACTATTGATGGGGTACGTATTGGCGCAGCCACTAGTTTGTTTTCCCCTCTCTTCAGTCTGGGACCCCAGTGCATAGGTCATCACTGCCAACATTCAAGATGGTGATCTAGACTAGCAGGTACTGATTAAGTACACGGTTCTGAGAGGAATTACATTGGAAAGATAAGGAGATAGGTAAGTTTGGGATTGGGAGGTTTTGTGTAAATTATATCTTATTGCCAAGCAAGTTTGTTAATACAGCAGCTAGGCCATTTAATCCCAATACTAGGGAGGCAGAGGATCTCTGAGCTCAAGGCCAGCTTGGACTGCAGAGTGAGTTCCAGGACATCCAGGACTACACACACATACACACACACACACACACACACACACACACACACACACACACACAAAAGAAGTATGGTATCGTATATACTATTTCTAGGACAGAAATAGCACACAGTCAGCAGAAACTTAGAAAGTTAGTGAGAAGATAAACAAGGTTTTGTAAGGGTAACACAGGGTATTGCTAGAGAATTATAGACCGAGCACACAGCAACCTTGGGACTGATAACCATAGCCCCGTAAGGTGGGAAGAGTTAGGTTCTCAGTATCTGAAGCCATAGCTTTCCCAAGGCCCAGGCCCCAGGCCATTAACAGCTCTGCCAAGCCAAGCATGTTCCTGGTTTTAGAGACAGAGCTGTGTTCTTCTGTACATCAAGTCCCCAGAGAAAGCCTCAGTTAATCAGTCTAGCCCTCAGCTCATGGTTCTTTCACCCTTGGAGGAATACCCTCAAAGACACACCCAGAGGTGTGTCTCCTCAGTGACTCTATCCTGTCAAGTTGCTAATGAAGATTAAATACCACAGGTTTCTAAGAATGTCATAGTAACTACCACCTTCATATGAGCCATCCCTAGTACTAGTTTGCTTTCATACTGCCAGAAACTCCTGCATGGTGATAATCGCAGTTTTTGTTTGCTCTCTACACATACCCCTGTCCTTGTTACTAAGCAAATGTAGGCAGACTTAGTTGTGTTAGCTGATGATTGATATTGGTATGGCCCTGTTTTCCCTCAGCTATAAATATCAGCTCTGCCTACATCAACTTGAATCTCTTTTTCTCCTAAGAAAATTAACATTGAAACTGTAACACAATTAATTACTATCTAAATTCTACTAAACTATAAGTCAAAACAAATATAAAAACTAGGATTATATGAGGATAATAGATCATAAGAAAGAATTCTTTTCAGGAAAATTAAGTCAAACCTTGAGCATAGGTGGAAAGTGGCTTGTTCTGAAGTTGTTGCCCCTGAGAACAGGTTATGTCAATGACTTCAGCCTCTGAAGCAGTTCCTGGAGACTGCACTTGTGTGGGGTGGATAGAACAGGTCAGTGAGGGGCCAGTCAATCCATTCACATAACTGTCTGTTGAAGGTCTATAAACTTCACCTTACTCTTGGAGTTAGAAAGATGAATGTATGGTCCCTGTTGTCCACAGTGATATGAGCACACAGTGAGCAGAGCTGTGCACAGCGTAGAATACTAAGAATAAAGTAGATCAAATACAGCTCGCAGGATCCACTCCCAGGTATGTGCCCAAGAGAAGTGAAACCATATTGCCACACAGAAACGTCTGTACAAACACTTAGAGCTGCCTTCTTCACGGTAGCCAAAATGTGAGAACAAGCCATATGTCTATCCCTGGTTAAGTAGACTTTCATATCTGATATAGCCATGCATCACAATAGTATGTAGTGTGACAGGACTGAAGCACTAATGGATTCTGTATGTACATGGAGAAAATATGGACAGTTCTTCTAAATGAATTTTAAATAGACTACATACCTTCAATTATAAAAAGACCAGAATGGGGGTGGGGACATGTAAGAGACAGAAAGTAAATTAGTGTTTGTATAGGGCTGGCTGGGAAATTGGACAAGGTGGTGGTAGCTGAAGGATACAGGATTTCTTTTTAAGAAAATAAAAATGCTTAAGGAAAACAATCATTGTGGTGATGAGTCCACATACTTTAAATATGGAAACCCCTGGTGAGTTGGACACCAGAGATGAGGAGTTGTGTATTAGGAGAAGTTTATCTCAATAAAACTGTTTACCTCAGAAAAATAAAAGGAACAGAAATTGGGAATGTTAAGGAACTCTTCTGTCCCACTCCTGCCCTGCAGAGAGAGTCAGGGAGAGCAGGGCACAGACTTGACACAGAGACTGGAAATGAGGGCATCTTTTCAGTAATCCTGGTAAGGTTGATATTAAACATTAAAAATGAGGCTAATTAGGACAGAGCAACTTACAGCTAAAATAAGAGTGCCTTGTGCTTGGGAGAGCTGGACAAAGTCTGACAGGCAGCGCCTAGAAGCTGGAAGACCATCTCACATTAGAACAGGGAAACCTATTTGCAAATGAAGGAATTCTCCCCTATGTGAATAGATCCGTCTAGTTCAAGCGGCTAAAGTGTGACCGAATTCTATTGTTTCCAGTTTGTAATGATTTGTGTTGTGTGTTTTCATGTGTCTCTCAGTTGTGGTCATTTTAACAATTCAATAGTAAATTTATAGGCACAACATAAAATGCTCCATATGTGATTCCCCTAGTAACCACAGCTATCTGGGAATATGGACTCTGACTTTTTATTGCCACCTGATGACAACAAAGAGCGAGTGTATCCTGGTACAATCGCTGACTTTCCTAGAAGCCAGTTAACTCTCTAAGAGGTAAGATTGGTGATACAGAAATGGAAACAAAGGCTTTTGATAATGTCTTCTGGCTTTGAAATCAGATAACGGCTCCTTGACAGAGCATCTTTGAACTTGCTGAAGTCTTCCTTTATAACCATATCATCAACAAAGCAATATCCTATATATGGAAAGCAATTTTGCCTTATTACATTAAGGCATTAGATGTGTGTTTGCCTCTGTCTGTCAGCACTTTCTCTTGTGGCTGCAGCTGCTGTCACTGCCCAGTGGCTGTTTCTTGGTATCTGTGGTTTCCAGCCTGATCTCACTGTATGTGGTTGTCATCACTATCACATACAAGCTGTTGCCCCTTCCACCATCTTCCTGCTGCTGACGGGACTGACTGGCACCTCTCCATGCCATATCAAGGTGCAGATGTTGTCACCCTGCCAGGCTCAGAGCCATCTGACACCCTTTCCTGGCACTGTTCATTATCACTTTCCCAGAAATGATGCCATCTGAGTCCAGTCTAGCCTGAGTTCACCAGCTTTTTGGTCATAGTTACCTTGCTATCTTTGCAGGCTGGTGGCTCTCAGTGAGACAGGCCCTAGGGACTTATAAAAGCCTGCATGTTTAGGAATTACCATAACAGACCCCATAGTCTCTTTATTGGTTCCTGAAATAAAACGCTACCCTGTATAGCTTCAATAGCCTCCTCATCACAGTGTGCCCACTTGGGTACCACAGGTAAGCAGTGTTCTCTCCTCCTTGACCACTAATTGGGAAAGGTTAGTGCCAAGTGGAAGTTACATAGCTGGCATGTTGACACATGCTTTTAATCCCAGCACTCAGGAGCCAGTGGTTGGATCTCTGTGAGTTAAAGGCCAGCCTGGTCCGCATAGTGAGTTCCAAGACAGCCAGAGCTATGTAGTGAGACACTATCTTGGAGAGAAAGAGGGAGAGAGAGGAATGAGGAAGAGGAGGAGAGAGAGAAAGTTATGTGACAGTGCCTCACATGACATTTAACAATGTCTATGGGGTCTAAATTAATGGTGGGTACAACATGGTAGACTCACAGAGAACCAAAAAGGACTGAATCCACAGTGAAAACAAATAGGAAGTGGTTTATTATTGAACCGGAGATATAGACAGATTTCTAGACGACCAGAAGAACATGAGATTTGTTAAGAGACAGGGCAATGGAGGAAATGTGAGAAAGTTCAAGGTTTATCATCAACAGGCAAAAATAAATATGGAGTGGAAACAAACTAAGAAGAGTCAATAGAAAGTTGTATATTGATTTTGTCCCCTCCCAAATGTTAGAGAATTTACTTGGAAAGAACCATGTTAGGAAATACACAGAGAGCCTTGAAACTTCTGATAGGGACGTCAAACCTCCAGAATATAGGCTCCTAAGTTAAAAATGGCTAGATAGTTGCCATCTTGTCTGCTCCTCCAGAGAATCCTACCTGTTGGCACCTTTCACACCACTCACGCTGCCCTCCTGAGCAGGTTCTAAGGCTTTTTAGGCACATCAATCTTCCCTGTGCTTAAAGGCCCAGGAGCCAACCATTTGGAATCCCAGTAAAAGACAACAAAAAATGAAAGGAAGGTGAAATTCTAAAGAACTGGTAAGAATGCCTTTCTAAGCCTTAAGAAGGACACAAGTCTTTAGAAAAAGGACTTTTTTGCTGCTTGGAGCTGTAAATGGAAAACTAGCCTCATGAATTTTCAGAATGCCAGAAGCAAAAGAAGCTACTAAAAGCCCCCCAAAAGGCACGGAATGGTCAGGTAGCATCAGAGTTGTGATTAAAAAGTGCTAAGTGCCAGGAAATAACAGCAGTCTTCCAGTCTGAGGAAGAATTGTGTCTAGTACATGCACCTATTCTGGGCCTGAACAGGTCTCATGTTCTTCTTCTAGGGACTAAGAATCAAAGATATGTCCAAGCAAAGCAAGGAAGCAAACCTAAATAAATAAATAGGAACTATCAGTGAGAAAACACTGTGAGAAAACCATCCCAGTCTGACCAACAGTAAAAGCAGAGCCATGAATCAGCTCAGAGATGAACCAGTCCATGCTGGAAAAGAAAGATACAGCTCCTTTGGTGAAGTCTCTAGGAAGGAAAGACTCAAGAAAATCAATAAGATTATTGAGGTGCTCAAGAGCAAGATGTGATAACTAGAAGTAATGTAAGAAAAAGAAAAGTAGATTGGAAATGTTCAAAGAAAAAAACTATTCAATTCATACAAAACAAATTTTTGGAATGATTGTCCTTGAGAGGTTCGGGGATTGTGTCTGCCCTGAAGAAACACAGTCCTTACACTCTCTGGCCAGCACTAGCTAGTGTATGTGTGCATGATGACATCAGTTCTTTTGTTTTTTACAAATCCTACCACAGGCAAGGCATGGGAGACTCTGCTGTGCTTGTAGGACAGTGCAGCAAAAGGGAAATGTATAGAGAAAGTGAGAAATGAAAAGTTTCGGAACCTGAGAGGATGGGCAGGAGGGTGAGGGAGAAGGGTTAGGGCCAGTGGTAGCCTCACCTTAAATTTACGACAGATAAGCCTGGTAAAAGGTTTGAGCAGTTAACTTAAGGTTCAAAGATTAGCATCTTCACACTAACCCATGAAATACCAAAAGAGCTTGGCGTCATGGCCAACCCAGATCTTTCTCATCTACTAGGATGCTTTCTTTGCACTGTTTTCTTGTTTTATTTTTTTCTTTTATGGGAATGTGATTTCCCTGCATGTATGTCTGTGCATTCAGAGGCCAGAAGGAGGAATCAGATCCTTTGGGACTGGAATTACAAGTGGTGGTAAGCCACGTGTGAGCTAGGACTCAAATCCAGGTCCTCTAATCTCCCTACCCCCTATTGGGTGCTTTGACTACATGTAACAGAAACCCTGACTTGAATCTTTCACTTGGGGCAGTCTCACTGTGCTGCCCAGGCCGTCCTCACCCTCCTGGACTCAGGTGCTGGCTTGTAGGTGATGCTTCAGCCTAATTCAGTCTTGAGGGCCCTGCGCCTACAGCTGTGTGCCACCACACCTGACTAAAACTTGAACTTCAAAAGTAGGTATTTCCTCTTCTACAATGTGAAGTCCCAAAGCCTATCTTGAAGGTCTGCTAATTCGCTGTCCTAGTGATGTCATTAAGGAACCAGGTTCATGCCATCTTTCTGCTCTTTGTCCTTCTGGGTATGTTGCCCTCAGGCCGCAGAAGCTTCTGTGCTCTGGGGTTAGCTGCTAAACACCTAAGTGTCTTAAAAAACAAACAAACGAAATCCCAGGGAGGAAGAAAGTTTCCTTTTCTTTATTTTATTTTTGCCAACAAGGAAACATTTTCTACCAGGCCCTCAGCTGATTTCTTGTGACTTTTACTGGTCAAAATTTTGTCACATGTAGGTGCATATATATATATATATATATGCATATATATTTTTTTTTTGGGCTACTTTATTGGGTTCCTATATTTACTACCCTTGTCCATTCCAATCCCTTCCACCCACCCCCACACCCACCCCCAACACTAGATAGGCAAGAAAGAAAGTTAGAGGGGAAAGAGGATAGAGAGAGACCTTTTTAGGCTCCTTCCTGCTGATCAGGGTGTCAGGTTCCTTGCCTTGGGGATATTTAATTTCTTTTTGTGCACCACTGCTTGACAAACCCACAACCAGCCAACCAGCCACACCAGACATTAACCAGCAACAGCAACAACACAGGAGAACAGCTGTCTCTCTTCAGGCACCAGGCTCTTCTTGGGCTCTGGAATTTATCCCCTCTCAACACTTCCCAGAATTCCAAACGTCACACACTTGCAGAAACTCTCTGCAGCTGGCAAAACCATACCCCTCCTACAGCAGGAGGAAAATCATAGTCAGCTGTGGACAATCTGAAAGTAGCCCCATATCCCACACCTGGGATTAAAACAAAACTATATTCACATAATATAGCTGGGTTTTTTAAGAAGCCAAGACTGTCACTACACACCCCAATCTATTTGCTAGCAAAATGGAAGATGCCTTTTCAAAGCCAGTCATCCCAGGGAACAGGGATGTCTATCTCAGCATGACTGTAAGGTCTATACAGGTTCTCTTTTAATCTCATGCCCCTTAGCTGACTAGTGTTCTTGCCAGCAGATCTGTTCAAAAAATTGTTGTCTGTGTTATACAGAACTAATTCAAAATAAAAAAGACATGGCCAGTGTTTAGTGACTTTGTTTAGAAATACAGGTTAATGTGTCAACTAAGGATCCTCAGAGCTTCCAAGTAAAATTTTTCTTTGTGTAATCATCTGTATGAAATTCGTAAGTGCTAAAGGATCCTTCATCTCATTCTGTAGTCTGTCAGTTTTGCACACTATGTAGATGCTGTAGAGATAGACTCTTGTTTTCTTTATACAAAGCTGGCGGTTGGGCCCAGGCCCCTGCGTGTGCTAGTGGCTGCATAACCAACAGTTTCTTAAGCTTTTGTTATTTACCTTCTGCATAGCTTGAGGGTCCTTTATTTATACTCCAGGTGAATTGTGAGGTTTAAAACTGCAGTAGGAAGTAGTACATGGGCTACAGAGATGGTTTCATGTTCAAGAGCACATGTGCTCTTCCGGAGGACCCAGATTCTAACTCTCAGCACCTGCATGGTGGCAAATAAGTCTGTAACTAACACCAGGGCTATGACGCCCTCTTCTGGCCACCGTGAGCACTGCACAAACATGATGCACAGACAAGCAGGCAAAACACTCATAAAATAAAATATTTTTTAAAAAAAATTAAGAAAACAGAATATATACAAAGAAGAGGTGATTCTTTGTCCAGTTTCCTTCCTGTTGTAATGTGCAGAGGGAAACTTCACTCTTGGCTCCCTACTTTTCCCAAGTAAAGGAGCAGGGGCTGCCTCTGTCATGAACTTTGGTCCCTTTGCCTGCTCTTTGATCACCTGCCCCTGGCAATGCGGTCTTGCCAGGCCACAGAGGAAGAGGAGCCAGGCAGTCCTGATGAGACTTGATAAGCTAGGGTCAGATGACAGAGGAGGAGAACTCCCCTTTTCAGTGGACCTAAGGGAAGGGGAGGGGGAAGACAGAGGAAGTGTGGGACTGGGAGGAACTGGGGGAGGGGGGCTTCAATCAAGATATATAATGAATAAATTGTAAAAAGGAAAAAATACAAGAAAAAGTTAAAAAAAAAAGTGAGTCAAATCAGGGGCAAGGCAAAGGAATTTAACTCTCATTGAAACATGAGTATAGCAACAAGAAGAGAGATGAAAAGCAGCAAGGATAAAGACCAAAGAAAGAAGATACTCATGCTTTTGAGTATGTTTCTCAATCAAAGATGAGGCTGCTCTCACTGTGTGCCCTGAGCTGGATCCTGCAGAGCTCACTGAAGGCGCTTCAGGGGGATGGCTTCCTCTCAGAAGGAGATCAGGGCAACTTTATGTCTTCACTGAAACACTTTGAATTGTAAAAAGAAATCAGACGATCAAAAGATGTGAGAAGGTGGGTAAAATATGCTGTAAGATTACAATTCAATAATCGCTGATTCTCTAGCATTTTCTGCTGGCAGAGGCATACAGAGCATCTTAGTTATTCACAACATTTGGTAGAGATGAGGGCCTAGTGTGGTTTCTGTCATCTTCTCACCTCACGACAGCCATGAGACTGAGCACCAGCCCGTGGCTTTGGCACCTGCAGATTTATGAATGTTGCCACTGACTCCTTCTCCAGAGTGGTCCTAGTCCAGAGACTCACAGTCCAGGCTCCTTCACTGTGCTTCAGATAAGAAGCACTTGCTTCATACTGTAGAACAGAGTGCCATAGCACAGGAGAGAGGTGTCCTGACTCAACTGGTCACGGTTCCTCTGATTTGGAATCAAGGGAACTCTTCTCAGAATGCCCAGAACAGGAAGGAGCTGAGGAAGGGCCCATCTCGCTTCAGTCTTGCCTTTAGAAGGTCCAACTGGGAATGGGATTCAGGTCTCCCTTACCTCCCTGCCACAGCCACATGATGGAGCAGAAGTCCCATCTCCTGAGGCAGAGAAGCCCAGCTAAGGAGTCACAGAGCGATTACTTCACCTGGCAGAGGAGGGCTGGCAGAGGTGGCAGACGGCCCCTGCTGAACTTCTGCAGGGCAGACTTAGGATTTTAACATGCAGTCTAACGGGCAGGAGCCTGGAACTTCTCCCATGAAAAGGGTAGTGAACATAATAAAAGTTTTAATCTTGTATTAGTTCCTGGATATGCTAGGCACTACAGAAGAAAGGCATTTCTCCAAATGTTATACTGAGCTCTGGGCACCTCTACGTACATGCCTTTTCTTTGAGAACCTCTGTATGTAGTCAGGTATTAGAAGCTATTGCCCTCTTGGGTTTGTTTTATCCTTTAAATTGCCTTAAAGTACCATGCACTAAGTTATATGGATAAGTTAATATCTTTGAGAAATAATTGATACACATTGGTTTTGTTCTCTCTGAGTTCCTGATTTGGCATCTCTTTCCAAGTCCTGGTCTTGTAGCTCATGCCCACTCACCTCTATGAGAGGCTTCTCTGTGTCCTGGCCTGGGCTTCTCTGCTGTACTCCATGCCCTGCAGACCATCATCTCCACAGATGGTGTGTGAAGCCCAACCTAGCAGACAGATAGAGCATCCTTCACTGGAACTAGGACCAACAGATGACTCGAAGCATTGAGCACATATAAAGACAATGTGCAAACATACTATAAATCCAATGTCCCGTGTCCTGCCCTCACTTGCCTGGGTAAGATCTGCGTGCCTTTATATTTTCACACCTTTTGCTTCATTCTGCTCTAGACAAAAATCCAGATAATCAGAAGTTAGAGTGTACAGCATAAGGCCTAAATACCAGACAGTAAGATGGACCTAGGGAGGTAATTTGGTTGATTAAAGTGCTTACCTTGCACAGGGACCTGAATTCCATCCCAGAGCCTATATAGAAATGCCGGCATGGTGGAGCATGCTTATTATCTTAGAGTCAGGAAGGCAGAGACCGGTGTATCATTGTGTCCACTGCGCTATCATATCCAGAATAAAGCGTCCATCTTTCAGCTGAGGTGCATGCTTTCATTCTCTTCCTTTCAGCCACCTTGTGAACGAGGTAGTTGGGATAGTTATCCCCTCATCACTTCAACTAACTTTTTGGCTAAATCCTTAGGATAGATACTTATACCATACCCAGCCCATACGTTTTGCACTTAACCAGACAGCCTCTCCTCACATTATTTATCCTGGAATCTCCTGTTCCCACTGACCTGCACCTGTGACTAATAGTCCAACCTCCATGCCTTTGTTCTACCTGGTCCAATGACTTATTCTTAAACCTCCACCCTCCAAAACACCTGGAAGTCCTTACTCTCCTCTGAAATGATTGACCACCTCATTTTTTCAATTCCCTGAACTCATTATCATATTACTTGCATCACCCATAATGCTTGCACATGACCTATGATAGGCAGGTCTTTAATAAAGTAATCATCATTTCAAAGATAAGTTAGAATCTAAGAGTGACAAATGTATGTCATCAGGAGAGCACCTGACAGTAAATGCCGAGTCATCAGAGCACACATTATTACTAAGGGTAGCAATTCTGAGGGCAGTGAAACTCACTTATAATACTGTCAATATTTGTATACGTCAGCCAAGCGAAAGACCTAAGCATGTTTAAGACTAATGCTTCTGAGATGCAGGCAATTCAATATGGAACTGACTCAGCATGATACCATTATTGATCGAGTTGCATGGCCCATGTGGTTAATCCTTTAACTGAGTAGTCATTTTCATAGACCGTAGGTAGGAGGCCCACTGTTTGCTGCACTGTTCAAGGTGATGAAATGAGCTGGTGTATACCACAACCCTCTGTGAAAGCAAAAACACCTGTTTCCTCTCCCTCCCAGCCTGACAGTAAATGCCAGCCATTTGCATATGTATACCTCCGCCTATGGATGTGTCATCAGGTGTTTGTAGATACTTCATTCCAATTGGTCCTCAGGGAGAATTGTGCCATTGTAATTGTTGTCAATGAAGGTCAACACAGACTGCCTAAGTCCACAAAGCTTTATGTCACCTTTACTTGCTGTATGTTGAAATGCTGGTTCTTCTTTAGATCCAATGGTCATTTTTCAACTCTTTAATTTACTCATAGATCAAAAAGAAAAAAAAAATCACTGAATATTTTTAACAAAATAGCATAAGGTTTAGATCATTTTGTACTATATGCAGTAAAAATGCAAATGTGTGTGGCTTATTTGCAGATGCAGGCATTAATAACTGATATTTAAATAGGCTAGATTAGCAATTTTACTGATATATTTCAGAGATTTTTTCCAATAATTTGCACACTCAAAATCAATTTGAATACAACATGTAAATTGAATTTAATTTTTTGATATAAAATTGTAGTCATCAGCTTGAACCATTAAATTTACTGTTTAATATATGCTTTCCAGCTCACTTGGTTAGAATTCCATTGCCCCTTATCTATATAAATTTAATTAGGCTTGATATAATCAGTATATTATAGAACTAATTAAAGATTTAGATAAGTGCTGAGGGGGCTTATTGAAAACTCCATAAAGTTCCATTTGGAAAATGAGATATTCCTCCTCTAGTCATTGTGATGGAAGGAAGCAGCAAGAAGTATCTCTTGCGTATTTCTGAAAAATTATTTAACTGGATTTAATGGACTTATTCTATTCTTTGAAGAGCTTTTAATTACTCTGTATCTCTGTGTAGTCCAACAACAGCTACAGTCTTTATGTAAAGGCCTTAAAATCCTCATTCCTCTTTCTCCCTCGAGCCAGCCGTCTGTGGGCATGCATGAGCGTGTGTGTGTGTGTGTGTGTGTGTGTGTGTGTGTGTGTGTGTGTGTACACCAGTACATATGTACATACTAGTGGGCAGAATAGCTCACCGGACTGTGATCACAGACTCCATGGTGATAAGTCTTATAAGTCTGTCAGTCCTTACAGTGGACTAAAACAGGAAGATTGAGTACACCTGCCACAAACATGAAGGGAAAGGAAAGCAGGCCACAAGCCCAACCCTGAAAACAGATGAGAAACCCTGAGCAAATCTTGGGTGCCCACTTATAGATTCTGCTGTTCTGGGGGAATCATTTTGTAGAAAGCACTTTTGAATTCCCCTGTATCTGCATCTCTGCAATCGAGTCGAAAGCAGATGAGTTTAAAAGACTGTGATTCCCACTAAGTGCCTTGTGTCTTCATTACAAAGCACAATAAGCTTTTCATTACGATGAAGCTGCCGTTACATCCAGCTGAACAGACACTGAAACAAAGCTGCATCACTCACATTTTCCAGCATGCTCTGTGCTCTTGTCAAAGCCGAGTGTGTGTGTGTGTGTGTGTGTGTGTGTGTGTGTGTGTGTGTGCATGCGTGCATGCGTGCATGCACCAACTGAGTGACACAATGCATACTAGAAAAACAAAGTAAAAGAACAAATAAGAAATGGGGGCTGTCTGCAACCCAGCACACTGTCGGTTAATATAGAGGCCCAAGGAATCCAGGGAAGCAGATAAATTGCTGTGAGCCAGTCTGGTGTAATGGGATGGTATATGCTTCAGGCTCAGGAGATGCAAACTTAAGTCCAACCTCGAGCTGATGAGCTGTGTGACCCAGGGCCTCATCTTTTCATCTCTCCCTGCATAAATTGCATTTCCTGGAACATGGAAATAATCTTCATAATGCTGCCCCTTCTTCCTTCTGCCTCCTGTAGATTACAGCAGTTTTAGATGTCATCAATAGTAAGCGAATCCATAGCTTACCAGAAATGGAAACTTAGGCACAATGGGTTTGAGCAGCGAGATCACACTCACCAATTAGTAGTGGGACGAGGACTGGCAGAGACACATCAGGAATGTCACACTGTGCCTTCACTGTGCATGGAATGTGAATGAACAGACAGACATGGTCTTAAGGACATCCTGGCTACACTTGCTGGGAGTTTCTCTCTCAGGGACAGTTCCTGGACACCTTCCCACAGTGTTCCTGCCCAGATGATTTACAAACATTCACACACACCCCGCCTGAGAAATGCTCTGCAGAAATATTTGGGTCACAAACTAATGTTTGTTTCACCACATTTGAAATGTTTCTTTCTGTAAACATTAGAAATGTATGCCAGTAAACCAGACTCCCAACAGAAATGTAAGCCTGAAATGAGCGGACATTCAGACACTTAAGTTAGACGTTCAGGACATAAGTTCTGCAGCTGACCTATAGAAGACATGTGGTGTCACCCAGCATTATCTTAACTTTGGTGTTCTTTGACTTGAAACTATAAAAGCTTTAGTGAATGGTGCTGTGGTTTTGAGTGGGTGAGTTTTCTCCTCCGGCTGGGAATGTACTCTCTTTGAGAAGGAAGTGGGAAGCAAGGAGGCAGGAAACAGGCCAGAGCAGTATCAATGAAGGGCATGGCAGAGTTTTCTTTGTTGCCTCTATCCTACTCTCCCCACCGTTAGCTCTGTAGCAATGGTGTGTAACGCTGGGTCTGATCAGAATGAAGCCTGAGCTCCTTGTGTGACCAGCAACTTGGAGTCCAGGCAAAGTAGGTTAAATCTAGCTTCTAACCTAGGAAAATTTTTAGTAACTCACCCTGCCACTAGATGGAGCGTAATAGAAAAGAGGCTAAAAGGTGTGTGCTCAGTATTTGCTCCAGGAGCTCCTCCGCCTTCTTTCTCCTGTAGTTTTCACTCTGACATGGAGGTCATGAGAGCAATGTGTATGACACAGGGAGGTAACAGAGAGGCTACATACACCCTGTCATGGATCATTACACATAACCCACTACACATTGACCACGATAGCACCTGATAAAGTCCTGTATATTTTCTTAAAGCATGAGAAATTGAGACTCCTGCTATGAAGACCATGAGTGTAAAGGAAATGAGACAAACCATTTCAGTTCTGTCCTTTGAGAAAAACTAGCTCAGGCATCCAATGTGTTTTTGTTACCTTTTGAATGACTGTTTTTCCTTTTAGGAATCAGCAAATATTTTCTTTAAAAATCTATATTATCAGTACTGGAGAGATGGCTTAGCAGTTAAGAGCATATACTGTTCTTGTGGAGACCTGAGTGACATCAAACAGCTTTTAACCACCCATAATTTCCGTTCCTGGGAGCTCTATGCCCTCTTCTGGCCTCTGTAGGCACTGCATGCACATGGGGCACATACACACATGCAGACAAAGACATGGGCGTACACATTTTTAACTTTTTAATGCTGTAACCTCTGAGATCTCACCATCCGTGTACAGCCTCAACTCAACCATATAGACTGTTTGTCCTGTGCATCTGTGCAGAAGGCCAGGGAACTACAAGCTGTGTCTCTGTGGACCCACAGCAGCTCTACACTCACCCTATAGCAGCCATCCCCCATCCTCAATACATCCTCAGTAGGCATGCACATCCCCACAGCACCTTACAGCTTCCCACAGTGCTGCCACAGAGCAGACCTCAGAGCTTCTCCTGATAGGTAAGTAGTTCTTGTCTCCTTATGCTTAATTCTCGCTCCTCATAGGCCAACTCCGTAGTTTAAATAGAGTGCTCTATGCAGTTGGGCTAGTATGTTGTGATGTAATCAAAATTCAGTCTTGACAAAGAGAGTTGAGTCTCAGTACTGTTTTTACCAGGTGACCTTAGGCAGGTAGTTGGCCCTTATGAGCCTCTGCTAAGTCGGATGTGCCTGTGAAGAATGCAGCAGGAGTAATTGTCAGATGCTAATTGCTTCCTTTAATTAATGTCCTTCATAATAATGAACATTAACACAATCATTAGTGAATCTTTGGCTCAATTATGTTTCTATTACTCTGTAATTATACACACAGAAATGTCCCAATTCACACCCATTTGTCTAGTAAGGGTTAGCCATTATTTGTTACTATAAAGTTTTCTTGAGAACAGTATTTCTTGAGAGCAGTGCAAAAGACTACCAGTCACTTAACCTACAAAAGTGTGGAGTCCTGAAAAATGGCTTTCATACATTTCAGGGGCACTTAGTGAAAGTGTTTCCACATCTGTCTGTTTGGGAGATCTTTGCTGCAATTACAAAGGAAGCGCTGAACTGCAGCCAAAGTCCTGATTAATGGGCAAATGCTCGCAGCGGCATTAGCTGTGGACTAATGTCTTCTGTGTACTTAAGTCAGGGTTGTAGTTCATAAAATTTGCATTTTTGTAATAGCTTTGTTGAGTAATAATTTACATGCCATAAATATTAACCCTTTTAAAGTGTGTAATTCACTAGTTTTTAGTGTAGCATGAGTTGTGCAAGTGGCTAATTTTAGAATATTTACATTGCCCTACAAAGAAACTCTGTGTCCATTAGCAGACTCTCCTCATTCCTCTGCAAGCCCTACCCCTGACAACCACTAATTACTTTCTGTCTCTTCTGGACATATCATATCCATGGAATTATGCAGTAAGTAGTCTTTTACAGCTAGCTTCTTTCAATTAGCATCACACTTTCAAAGTTCAAAACATTAGCATTTCTTAGAGTTACAGTATGAAACTGACTGAGTTAAATATGTATATCCAGGGATCCACCCCAACACCTGACCTTTCTCTTTCCTTTCTGGTGGTGGTTGTTTGTTTGAGCATAGGGAGTAAGAAGCTGATGCGGGTTTTGTTCTTATTGTAGATTTTGCAGAGTTGGAGATAGATCAAGGCCCCATGTGTGCTAGGCAAGCATTCTAACCCTGCCATACCCCCGGCCCTTGGTGTTTGTGTTTGGTGGGTTGTGGGGATGTTTTTTTTTTGGGGGGGGAGGAGATGGGGATGGGTTATGTTATTTTATTTTGTTTGAGGCAAGGCCTCCCAGGCTGGCCTTGAACTTGCAGTGTAGCCAAGGGTGACCTTCAATTGCCAATTCTTCTTCCTCCATCTTCCCATATGCTGAGATTAGAGGAGTGTGCAATCATACTTGGCATTGTGTATTGTTGTCGGGAATTTATGTCTGTTTTGTTGGTTGGTTGGTTGGTTGGTTGGTTGGTTGGTTGGTTGGTTGGTTGGTTGGCTGTTTGGTGCTAAGAGTTGAATCCTTGGCCTCTTGTATGTTAAGCAGGTGTTATACCACTAAGCTATAACCCTGGCCCCTGGGAACATGTTTTTATAGTAATATAACATACATGAGTAGAATGCACAAATCTGAAGTACTAAACACCAAATCATCCTCAGAAGCATCCTTCCGGCCCCTCCTAGGCATCCCAAACGAGGCATTTTCTATTTTGCTCTGTGCTCTTCTGTTTGTTCCGTGTGCATCCACATACATTGCACAGCAGCCAGGCCCTGCTGCTTGCCCCATTCAGGCTTGGAGCAAGCTCTTCCTCATTTTCCCACCTGCATTTCCTCTTTCATTACCATTGGTTCCCAGGGGAAATAAAGCAGAGTAAACACTCAAGAGCTCTCCACATGCACTTGTGTTTTTTCTGCTGTTCTGAGCAGCTGTCTAGCCTTTGTGTTGCCTTCTTGCTTTTGTCCTTCGCTTTCCTTCCAGACATCAGTGATTTCTTGACGTCATATTGTAGTGGGCAGGCCACAAATCGGCTTCCCTCCTGGATCAGGTACCACATGTGCCAGAGTCAGAGGGGAATCTGGACAGAGAGCCCTGTAAGCCTGTGCTGGCCTCTCCGCAGTCCCTCATTGCCTTGTTAACACGTTATTTCTCTAACACTGAACAAAATGTTACTTCTTGTATTAAATGACATGCTGAGCTTGCTCTTCACAAATAATGTCATTTCTTAAAGAAACTAGGGTTTTATCTTAAAATTATTTTTGGTCTTTGGAAACAAATTGGGTGTGTCCTAGACCTAGCATTAAGCAGGTAAATAGAGGCATACAATGTGCTTAAACTTCCTCACAGTTGCGCTCTTTCTATAGGAGGACTACAAAAGCTATATAAATTTTCTCCCATCAAAGGCCTGTTTCTTTATATATAGACTTAGGAGAGTCTACAAGAGATATGGTTATTCATCTTTTTGTGTAGAAAGGGTCTTTTATTTTAACTTGTCATTTGGTTCCTCAAAGAGTTACACCCCACCCCTGTGACCCTTAAATGTATTTTCCTGAGAAAAATCTTACTCTGCTATATTTTATTTCCCTCCAGACACCCTATCCAAATTCTAATTCTAATTCTACCCCAAGACTCCATCATGCACTTTTGCTGTGAAACGATTCCTCAGTTACCAAGATTTCCAAAAGTTTCCAGAGATTCAGCAGAGACTTGAGAGGTATCTTAGTTAGGGTCACTATTGCTGTGATGAAACACTATGACCGAAGCAACTTAGAGAGAAAGGGTTTATTCAGCTTATGCTTCCACATCATTGTTTATCACCAAAGGAAGTCAAGACAGGAACTCAAACAGGACAGGAACGTGGAGGCAGGAGCTGATGCAGAGGCCATGGAGGGGTGCTGCTTACATGGCTTGCTCAGCCTGCTTTCTTATAGAACCTAAGACCACCAGCCATGGGATGGCACCATCCACAATAGGCTGGGCCCTCCCCCAGTTACTAATTTGAGGCCTTACAGCCTGATCTTTTGGAGGCATTTTCTCAATTGAGGCTCCCTCCTCTCTGATGACTCTCGCTTGTGTCAAGTTAATGTAAAACTAGCCTGTGCAAGAGGGTTTGGATTCTGACTAGCTGAAACCCTTACCTCATCCTCTTATTTATCCACTCTGTTAGTTACTTTTTGCTGCTCTGATAAAAATACCATGACCAAAAGCAACTTAGGAAAGAAAGAGTTTATTTTGGCTTTCTGTTCCAGAGGGCTAGCTTCCATAATAGCAGGGACAGCAGGAAAGACTGGTCACATACTTCATCAGCACACTAGGAAACAGAGGGAGTAAACTGGAAGTGGGACAAGGGTATAAACTCTCAAAGCCCACACCAAGCAATGAACATCCTCCAGCAAGGCTCCACCTCCTAAAACCTCCATCACCTCCCCAACACCACCACCAACCAGGAACCAAGTATTTAAATACATGAGCCTTTGAGGGACATTTTCATTCTAATCACCACATCCACCAAGTTAAGGTTAAAGCTTCTTCATGTGGTTGTCAGGGATATCTGAGGCCATAACCTCCTCATTTCTGTCCTGAGCAGTACAGCTGCTCCTCACACATATTTTAACAAGTTGAGAAGTTGGGTAGGAGGAACCTATGAGAAAAGCTATCCTTGTTTGCTGTCTTCTCACTGCAAGCTTTCTATGTCCTGCCTAGACACAGTCCAAGCATGTGTGGTGCCTTGGCCCAGACCAGTGCTATCTAATGAAAGATACTGATGACGTAGTCCTGTATGTCATTCTCTGCTGAGGTGCCAGTACCCTTCTCTTTCTTGGAGATTGATTTTATTGAACTCTAAGTGTGAGGACTTAAGAGTTGTAAGGAAGCTTCTAGAAGGTTGAATATGATCTGATTGACAGAGAGAAAGTGTGCCATCAGCAGTTGAGGTGTTTTCTCTTAGGAGCCCCACCCAAGCTGCAGCTGAAGAATCCTCTTCTTTCTGAAGAGTCTCCCATCTTCTCTACTACAGGCTTGGCACCCAATTGCCTGGGCCTGGTAACCTGAAGCTGGACAGTCTCACCCACAGAAAAGTAGAAAACTAAGTTTGTGAGTTCTCATAAGGTGAAATGTTTAGCCTTTTGTGGCAAGATTTTTTTTTCCGTTCTGTATAGAAGTGTTAAAATACTTTATTTTATTAAGTTCTGAAAGTAATAAATCATAAATATTTTAATAATGTAGGCTAGCTAAAAAATTATCAGTCCTTAAGTTTGCCTCCTCACATCTCCTCCCACATACCAGGAAAGTCCTTTGTGTGACCCTCAGGTCCCTCATATCTGGCCCCAGATTCCTAGCCAGCCTCACTCTCCTCCTCCCTCTCCACTCCGTCATTGTACTACTGTAGAAATGACGAGAAAGCCTGTGTTCTGCTTCTGTATAAACGCTTGTGCAACCTGATGATCCAGCCTGTGCTCTGGGCCACCTCAGCCCATGTTGCTATTTAATAAACTGTCCAAAGTCAGATAAACCCAGCTGCTGGAGACCTCAACCTGCTACACCAGGTCTCTAACTCCATATACACTAAAAGGTGTAAAAATATGTGTTAATATACGTTTTGATGAGAATGAGGCAGGAGAGAGGAAACGTCACTTATTTGTAGGCTGACATTTGAAACTGAACTAAATCTCTTTTAATTGCTTCCCCTAACCCTTTGGCCCTTTACTCCCATTTGATATTCTTTTCTGGGCTTCTTTTATATGGCTTATGGTACATGAAAAAGAACTGTGAAATTCATCAAAGAAAGGATTGCCATTGCTTCCTCAAACTGAAACTGGTCCTTGTTTTTATAGTCCTGGCTTCCCCCACCAGCCATAGCCAGACTGGTTCCCATGGCTGTTCTCACTTCCTTCTGACCTTTGAAAGCAGGAGGCTAGAATTTCCGCTGCCATGGTCATGTGGGCCTTTCTAAGATGGACCTCCTTTTGTTATGATTCATTCTAAAACCCCTAGCATCCATTGTGTTATTTCCTCTTCTTTGCTGTTGTTCACAGCCCTACCCAAGTTATAGCATTTTCCCTTTCCACTGCTCACTTATCTTTCTGCACGCTAATTAAGGCATTAAACGAGATCAGTGTAAAACCAGTGTCCTTAGTATTCACTAGATGCTTCCCTCTATAGAGTGGTTGACTTGCATTTATCATTACCCTTTGTTGGACTTTCTGCCTGTGTCCTGTCAGGGGTAGCCATTCAGCATTAAATGCATTTTGCTGGTTACAATTTTTAGTCTTAGTGTATCAAGCAGTTTGCTGACAGCCAAATATGTATCACCCACAGTGGTCTTTTCACCCACCAAATCCACAGTTCCCACAGCTATCCATCACATTGTCAGAGTCTTTGGGTCTTTAATTAAGCCCTGCTGGATACTGTACATACTTCCATTAACTCCCTCCTCTTTACTCCATTACTCTCCTAATTGACATCCATCCTGAGTCACATGGCTCGAATCTCAGGTGGCCCATTTTGTAGCTTTGGTTTATTTAGATTTTCGCTCTTCATAAATAACCTAAGCATTTAGTTAATACACCCTCAAGTGTTTGCTATTGGGACCTGCTGATTTGCATATGCTTACACTTCTCAAATCATCATGGATTTCAGAGGGGCTGGGTTTCCTCTAACAACCTCTACCCCACCTGCGTGTGTGTGTGTGTGTGTGTGTGTGTGTGTGTGTGTGTGTTTTAGATAGTCTCATGAAAATCAGAACTACTGATCATTCTGCTTCTACCTCCTAAGTGGGCAATTGCAGGTATGTGTCACCACACACAGCTGCCAACCTTTTCTTTTTGTTGTTGTTGTTATAGAGACCTTTCAATCATGAAATACATGGTCTTTGTTTCAACAAAGTGGATAAAGCCCCTAACAATTTTGACAAGTATTCAGATTTCTAAATAGAAATGAAAGGCTGAGTGTCATGTGAGAGAATCCAACAAATGCTGAGTAGCAGTGAGTGACAGTGGTTGCCGCAAACCATCCAATCACCCTCACTCTGCCTGTCTTGACAGTTGTGAGGTGGAATGGAATTTCCATAACTGTCATCTGCTATAATCAAGCCATTACCTCGGTCTCTTCAGCATGATGTCCTAATAAGAGCAGTTTCTGAGCAAAGCCATGAGATCCCATGCAATTCCATGGATTTTTCTTTTAAAACATGTTCCACTCATTCTTCTATCATTTTCCAAGTATCTATACATGAGGAATGGCCCAGACCAACAGGTAGGCCGGCAAGCCCTGGCTTGGCTTGGTTTGGCTGAGCTTGACTACAAATTTAAACATTTGACTTCTGCCATGGAATACCTTTGACTTAGGCTTAGACTAGACATTCTATTTAAAGAGCAAATAAAAGAAGCTTCTTGAAGCCAAGGACCATGCCTTCTATGTGATGTTGTTACTGTAGCGTTGCTGGACTCCTCAGCATTGGTAACGAGGTCAGCTGTCCCTTTGAAGCAGCACTCTGCATTATCTATTGAAAAGTTAGTGCTTCCATTGCCTTACTTAAAAATGAAAAGCCATAGAGCCTCTAAATTATTTTTCAGCTTACATAAGCAGTTACCTCCAAATTTCTAGTCTATGAAATATAGATAATATACAATTTAAGATTTTCTTATTAGTAAACAATTTGTATAGCTTGTGACTGCCAAAGGGCAATATGCTTATGTGCCTTTTTTCAGCCTGTGATATTAGATAAATTATTTTTTAAAATTGAAAACTTTCCAAAGTGCTATCTGATAAACTATTTTAATTGAAAATACTCTAAGCTGCTATTCAGTACAGCACAGCTCTCCTTAACCCAGGCTCACCTTTTGATAATCAAAAGAACATTTACAGAAATATGAGACAAACACAATTATGAAAGTAAAATGAAGGCCCTAAATAAAAAATCACAGAACAAGAGGTTAATTCTATTCACTCTTTCATATTTCATTATTTGATAACATCAGACAATGAATCCATCAGAATTGCTTTGGCAAGTGCAAACAAAAATGGTCCTGATCAATATTTATTAAAATCTTCAGAATGAGAGAAGGACTTGAGCTGACTTCTTAATGTAGTAAATAATTATTCATAAAAATGAGCTCTGACCAAACGCAGTGCTAGACCAAAGAGACACTGTTTTAATTGTACTGAATTTAAAATGTAGATTGTCCACTAACACTGTTGTAGAAACCTCAACTTAAAAAATTATCTGATGAGACAGGCACACTGGCACACACCTGTAATCCTAGCACTTGGGGAGGCAGAGGCAGGTGGATCTCTGGGAGTTTGAGGGCAGCCTGGTCTACAAATCAAGTCTAGAACAGTCAAGGCTACTCCTTGAAACCCTGTCTCACAAAACAAAAACAAACAAACAAAAAAACAAAGCAAAACAAAACAAAAATGTGATGTAGTGGAGAGTAGCATGTTTTTGGAGGAGGAATTTCAACCCTAGATATTTATAAATTTAGAATGTATTCCAAAAATGGAGTGAGGACAAAGTTGCTAACTAAGAGTGTGGGAAGGTATCCCCTCCCCATTTCAGTGACTGTAACAGGACTGCTCCATCAGAATGCAGCTGCATTTTTCTGAAGAGAAATAAAAGCAGGCTCTGGCCGATCAGAAGTGCCCATCAGAAGTGCCGAGATGAGCACACACTCCTGAGAGGAGGGAGCACAGCTGGCTTGGACTTTTAAAGTCTCCAGGAGAGACACCCCAGAACTGCAAAAGTATGGTAGCTCCCAGAATAAGTCTCATGAGTAACTGCTTGCCCATCTGTCCCTCCTCCAGTTTTGGAGTGCATGGGGTCTTGTTCAGGTCTCGCTCCCGGAAGTGCTCTGTCTGCCACTGAGCTGAATCCCTGGTCATTTAAATATTGATGAATGGGGTGAAAAAAGAAAATGTGAATAAATGAGTTACCAAAAAGACAGAGCACACCTTGAGAACACCAAATTCCAAACTGAACCTACCTATGGATTATGTACTGTCACGAGCTGAGAGAATATGGGCAAAGTCTTTTCTAAAATCCATTCTGTAGCAGCCTGCCCAAAACAAAACCCAGTGTAATCTATTGAGAGTATTAAAAACCATCTCAGCATAAAGTACTCATGTAAACCTGTCATTAGCTGCCTGAAACTTATTTAGTTTTTCTCTACCTTTTCTCATTCCTGAAATGGAAATAACTTTGCTGCATTTCAAATTAAAATTTTCAATCATGTCTTTAATAAACTCTAAGCTCTTTGAAGGAGAAGACCAATAAGAACAATTACATTATATTTTAATATACTAATTTATTCTTCTGATACACAGGATTGTCATCTGCTTTATTATTGGTCTGGAAAGTATCTGGCCTAAGATTACACTTGTTCAGAGTGTTTGCAGATCAACTGCTAATGTGCTTGCCTCACATTGCTTGGCAACAGTTAGCATCAGTAACCCTGATGGCAGCTCCATGATGCGAAAGGACTCACCAGGGGACTTTGTACTAGAGTAAAGTCCCAAACTGCCGCCCGTGCTTAAAGAGCACCTGCCAGAGCCTCTCATCTCAAGGTTTCACAGGGAAGCAGATGTTCAGGGAGGTGACAGCACTGTCCAAAAGCACATAACCAGTCAAGATGGCATACAAGACAACCAGAACCTCTGCTTAGTGGTTGAGTGAGTCTCCCTGCTGTAGGTGCCCCCACAGTTATTTATGGGATAATTATTCAGCTGATGGATTAATCGGTTCCTTTTTCTTCTTTCTTCCTATTTCCATGTTTATTATATGTACCATTGAGGAGGCAGAGAAAACAAGAATTCAGTGTTTTGCCTGATATTTGTTTGCCCTATACTACTAGGTCTATATTAAAGTGCTTGAAATACTCCAGTTGCAAGTTAAACACTCCTAACCTGAAATCTGAAAAGTGCAGTGTTCTAAACTTCAGAACCTTTTGTGTACTAACCTGATGCCACAAGTGGAAATGTTCACCTTTGACCTTGTTCAAGGAATCAGTGCACCCTCACTAAAAAACTGCTCAAAATTGCCTTCACATAAGGTGTTGTAAGAGCCTGCTTTTCATTACTATAAGGAAATGCTTGCGGCAGGTTACTATGAAAAACGAGAGCTTCATTTTGCAGGGTGCGATACACTGTGCCCACATCCTCTCATCACTGGTAAGGACTACCACAGATCCCTCACTCACAGCAGGAGCCCAAACGCCCAGTGCTGCCATCTTGAGGACAACGCCTTTTTATTTATTATTTTTTTCTTTTTTTAAATTTATTTATTTTTTATTAATTATACTTTATTCACTTTATATCAAAGTATAAAATTACAGTTTATTCACTGTAGTCCCTTCCCTCATCCCCTCCCAATCTCACCCTCCCTCTCTCATCTCCTCCCTGCCCCTCCCCAGTCCACTGATAGGAGGACCTCCCCTTCTCTCTGACCCTAGCCTATTGTCTTCCTCTGCAGCCTGGTTTCCCCCTCAGGGGGAGGTGATCAAAGAGCCAGCCACTGAGTTATGTCAGAGACAGTCCCTGTTTCCCTTACTAGGGAACACATTTGGACACTGAACTGCCATGGGCTACATCTGTGCAGGGGTTCTAGGTATCTCTATGCATGGTCCTTGGTTGGAGTATCAGTCTCAGAAGAGACCCTTGTGCCCAGATTTTTTGGTTCTGTTGCTCTCCTTGTGGAGTTCCTGTCCCCTCCAGCTCTTTCTCTCTCTTCCTCTCTTTCTCTTTCTTTTATTAATTACAGTTTATTCACTTTGTATCCCACCTGTAACACTTTGGAAATCAATCTGACACTTTCTCAGTGCTTCCTCAAGATCCAGCTGTACCACTCCTAGGCATATATCCAAAATATGTTCAAGTATACAAGGACATTTGTTCAACCATGTTTGTAGCATCTTTATTTGTAATATCCAGAAGCCTGAACCAACCCAGATGTCCCTCAGTTGAGGCATGGATACAGACATTGTGGTACATTTACACAATGGAATACTACTCAGCAATTAAAAACAAGGAAATCATGAAATTTGCAGGCAAATGGTGGGATCTAAAAAGATCATCCTGAGTGAAGTATCCAGAAGCACACATGGTATATACTCACTTATAAGTGGATATTAGACATATAATATAGGATAAACATACTAAAATCTGTACACATAAAGAAGCTAATCAAGAAGGAGGACTCTGGGTAAGATGCTCAATCCTCATTCACAAAGGCAAAGAGGATGGACATCAGAAGAAGGAGAAAACAGGGAACAGGACAGGAGCCTATCCATCCTGCAGGGTTTCAAAGCAGATGCTGAGACTTATAGCCAAACTTTGGACAGAGTGCAGGGAATATTATGAAAGAAGGGGGAGATAGTAAGACCTAGAATTCACTGTCCAAGTGGGTTCCCTAGTAATGGGAACAGGGACTGTCTCTGACATGAACTAATTGGCCTGCTCTCTTATCACCTCCCCCTGAGGGGGGAGCAGCCTTACCAGGCCACAGAGGAAGACAATGCAGACACTCCTGATGACACCTGATAGACTAGGATCAGAAGGAAGGGGAGGAGGACTCGCCCATCAGTGGACTGGGGGAGGGGCATGGGTGGAGAAGATGGAGAGATGGTGGGGTTGGGAGGGGAGGGGGGTGCTTATTTAAATTTTTTATATTTTTAAAATGTATTCACTTTACAACCCAATCGTAGTCCCCTCCCTTGTCTCACACCAGTCCCACCCTCTCTCCCTCTTTTTTTCCCTATCCTCTGCCCCTAGTCCTCAGAAAGGAGTAGCCCTCTTTCCCTACCAACTGATCCCAGCCTCTCAGGTCCCATCAGGACTGGCAGCATCCTCTTGCTCTGTGGCCTGGCAAGGCTGCCCCCAAGACCATGGCAGAGACAGCACCTGCTCCCCTTACTTGGGAACCCACATGGAGACTGAGCTGCCAATTGGCTACATCTGAGCAAGAGGCTTAGGTCCTCTCCATGCATGGCCCTTGGTTGGTGCATCAGTCTCCACAGGACCCCCTGGGCCCAGATTTGTTGTCTCTTTTGGTGTTCTTTTGTAATTCCTTTCCCCTTCATGTCCTTCTATTCCCCCATGAGTCTTCCATAAAACTCTCTGCTATCAAAATACCACCACAATTTTTTACAGACCTTGAAAGAACAATTCTCAACTTCATATAGAAAAACAAAAAACCTAGAATAGCAAAAACAATCCTGTACAATAAAAGATCTTCAGGAGCTATCTCCATTCCCGATCTCTAGATGTACTACAGAGCAATAATAATAAAAACTGCATGATGCTGGCATAGAAACAGACTGGTTGTTCAATAGAATCAAATAGAAGACCCAGAAATAAACCCATACACCTACAGACATTTTTTTTTTTTTTAACAAAGGAGCCAAAACCATACAATGGGAAAAAATAGCATCTTCAACAAATGGTGCTGATCTAACTGGATGTCTACATGTAGAAAAATGCATATAGACTCATACTTATCACCCTGCACAAAAGTTAAATCCAAGTGGATCTAAGACCTCAATAGAAAACCAGACACACTAAATCTAATTACAAGAAAAAGTGGAGAACCTTGAACTCATTATTACAGGAGACAGCTTCCCGAACAGAACACCAACAGCTCAGGCTCTAAGATCAACAATTAATAAATGGAACCTCATGAAACTGAAAAGCTTCTGTATAAAGCAAAGGACACTGACAATAGAACAAAACAAAGCCGCCTTACCCAGGAACCTTTGGAGAGATCCTCAGGCCTCATGGCCTGATGTGTTATCAATGTTCCTGCCATAACCAATGCGTAGGAAACTTGTTAATTTAGACTTAAGTCCCTTTGTGAAGATATCTCACTAGTGTGTGCATGTAGTTCCCAAACTGAAATCACCTGAGGCAAAACATTTCTGGTTCTGAACATTTTGGAAAAGCAGTAGCCAACCTACACACACGGTCGTAGCCTGTGTGCATGTGCTAGTCCAAGGACAGCTGGTAGAAGGCAGCCTTTCATGGGTCCCAGGAGTTCAACTCTGGTCACCAGGGCTGGCAGCATGCACCTTTTTACCTCCCAAGCCATCTCACTATCATCACCTAAATGTAATTAGGGGAGCTCCAGTCACCACTATTAGGTTCAGGTCAGCTTCTCATGCCAGGACCTCGTTCTGTGTGAGTTTTATGTGAGGCAGATCTGTGTGAGTTCAAGGCTAGCCTGGAACTCACTATTATGTAATAACCTGTTAGGTTCATAGACCATCCTTATTGTTGCATTCAGGGATAGACACTGCAATCAATTCCATATCTTAGCTATTGTGAATACTGCTGCAATAAAGAAGAAAGTGCAAGTATCTTGCTGTTGGAATGACTTTATTTCCTTTGGCGTGCTGGGTCATATGAGAGTTCTGTGTGCTTTTAAAGCTCTCTATATCTACTGTCTTCCATTACAGCCATACTGATTTCCATCCCCACCAACAAGCACCATACTGAAAACACATGATTATCCCCTCCTCAAGGAAGTAATAAATCAGAAAGGCAGCCAACTTTTAAAAATAATGCTTACCTCATCCATTACCACCTTGGGAAGACAAACAAGGAAAAATAAAGTAGGTAACAAAATGAAAAACCCTGAGTTAAATGCCACCGTTTCTATTTGGAGCCCTGAACTCCAGCTCCACAGAGACCGATTCAGCTGTGAGGTTTGTGTAAACAAAGTGTGACTGCCGCACTGCAGGCTCACTCCACTTCAGCCTAGCTCAGCAGGGTAAGTTTGTCTCGGAATTTTATTCAGTTACACAAAAGCATGGCCAAACATAACTAGCTCTGCAGACAGCATTTGCAGTTAACACTTGATTTTTAGACTTTCATGGTTACCTTTGCTTGGGAGGAAGTATAAGTCTTAAAACCCTTTAGTTTGAGACCTGAGGCAAATCATGTTCTACCACTGTGTTGCTCCCAGCGTGAACTGTGATACCTATTTCAGAAGGTTGAATACACAGATGTATCTACAAGTTAAATATTGTTTGATATTAGCACAGTAATTATAGGTCCCAACACATAGCTATGTACATTAGCCATAGTTATGCACAAGTTCTTATCCATAGATTCTGCCTTCTATGTTGTAGCCAACCAAAGATCAAAAATATTCAGGAAAAAAATACCAGTGCAGACTTTGTTATCATTATTCTCACAACACAATAGTGTAGCAACTACTTGTAGTCTGTTCACATTGTGCTACATAGTATACAAAATCTAAACAGGATTTTAAAATGTATAGAAGAGCCGGGCATGGTGGCACACACCTTAACCCTAGCATTCAAGAGGTAGAGAAAGGTGGATCTCTGTGAGTTTGAGGCCAGCCTGGTCTACAGAGTGAGTTCTAGGTCTGCCAGGGCTACATGAGAGCCTGTCTCAAAAATAAAAAATTAAAATGTACAGGAGGACTGTATAAGTTTTATGATAATACTATGTCGTTTTATATAGAGAATGTAGACTGGCACTAACCCTCCAGACACTCGGGGGAGCCACTTAGAAATGAACCCTGAACTCTGAATCCCACCAAGTAAAACAAGGCAGGTGAGAACGGCATCCCCAGGGATTTAGGCCAGGCCCAGCAGGGCCTTGCTGTCTGTCTCCTGCACACAGACATGCTATGAAGGGCTGTAGACACAGGAAAATTGCAGTGGCTGGAAGAGATGGCATTCTTCCCTCACTTTCCCTACAGGAAACCCCAAACCATTTACAGTAACCTCAGTCACAATGGAGACACGAAGTGAGCACACCAGAGAGGGAGGTGGACAGGTGCGGACTAAAGCTCTTCCTGACCCTTGTGTATAAAAGGCTTGCAAAGAGAGGTCAGAAGACCCTAATGCTAAAAGCAAAAGGTTTAAGCAGTTTGTACACACAGTGCCTGACGGCTGGCACTGCGATGTAGTGTGGTTTCACAACAGAACCAGATGCCACATAAATTCTTCCTCTACAAGTCACTTTGGGTCATTATGTTTCAGAACAGAGTCAGAAAAGTCACAAATAACCTTGTCTACTCATAATACCAGAAGACACATAGCAAAGGGCAACAGGAACCATGGGAAGGCACACGCTTGGTCATGAAATGTCCCAGTCACCAGGATGATACCATGCTCCTGTGGTCCTCAGAACAGATTTTCCAGTGCACAGCCAGCAGCTGGCCTCCCAGTGCTAAGGAGTCCTTGTAAAGAGACTGCCTCTGTATGTCATGAGCTGGAAGACATGTAAAGCGCATGTCTGCTCACCAATGCATGCAGCGCAGGCAGCCGCGTACTGTGTGCTGTAAGCTGAGGTACCCTGGAAGCTATGACGGCTGTTGTAATGCTCGAAGATAAAAACCATGCTTTTATTTTCCTAAAGTCTCAGTATGTATCCATCATTTATTTATTCCCATTGGGCTTGATTTCAGTCTATCAGTGTTTATCATAGAAACTCATTTTAATTGCATGGTTTGGGGCATTTTCCCACTTTCTCTTTAGGGCATCTTACAGCACCTTCCCACCACAGGTCAGTTCTTCTGGCCATTTATTAGTCTTTACTACTGGGTAAGGTAGCTTTCTGAAAGATAAATGAATTTCACTCTGTCTTTAAATATTTATGTTTCTTTATGATCTAATATATCATCATGGTTATAGGGGAATTTTCCTCTGACGATAGAAAATGTGCCATCAGTTACCTGTCCATTTTGTTTAATAACTCCGCTTTGCAGTTTTGGTGCACTGTTCATCTGAGGCTCAGAACTCCTCTAGTCTCTCCATTGCCTTCAGAGTCATTCTGGGATGTATAAAGGTCGTCAATACACAGAGGATATTGAAACATTAAGTACTTAAATGGTGTGCCCTTTGTCACTCATCACACTAGACAGTCCAGGTCCAGTGTTCCAGGCATCTTTGTCTTGTTTACTCCCAGCGTGGAATGGCAGGCTCTGTAGAAAACCAGCCAGTCTCCCTGGAAACAATTCATCAGACTTTTCAAAAGAAATCCAATTTCATCTGGGCTGATGGGCTCAGTGTTGCTTTTTAAGATAAATGATGAAAATATCAATATCATAATGCAGAGAACTCAAATTATTTTTGCTTAATCTCAGTGAAAAGTATCACAAACCAGTTACCACTTCTGTAGCTCTTCTAGGTCTTAGGCATCTTGGAGGTGGGAGGGTTGAGTAGCTATTCTCTCCCAAAGACCCTGGTGTGGAACCTTTCACCGTTACAGTGCCAGGCTGTAAGCCTGCAGGCCTCCATACGCCTCCTGACACCCAGATAGTTCTGCATGAAACATTCTGAGGTGAGAAGGTCCAGGTTTCATGGAGCCCCAAGTTCCTACTCCATTTGATAAGTCCAAATGTGTACACGTCTTCTTCTTGAGCGATATAAAATGGATATTTTCATGAAGTTTCCTAAAACAGCTTTCTCTCACATGTGTGCATCTACGGTAAACAGAACTAAGGTCCTTAAGAAACATAACATAGGTCCTTCATTCATAAAGTAAGGGAAGCGTCTGAGAGGAAGCTTATGTGTGTCATGGGGCATATGATGCGGTAGGACAAGGAGCACATGATGCTCCTTCCTACAGCATAATTTCTAGACTGAGATTTCTTACTATCTCATATACATGGAGTATAACACAAAGCTCATGGGCTTTGTGATAAACATGCAGCCTCAGAGCGTTTTCTGATTATTGATGATACTGTTTTCCCAGAATCCTCTAAAGTGACTTTGTCCTCTTCCATCAGAGGTACTTCTGTCCACAACCAAGGTTGTGCTTGGCCAATGCTTTCTAAATACCTGGTGATGTGTTTATTACTTTTCTTGTGGTAACCAAATATCTGGTAGCACCCTACAACAGGAAGGGTTTATTTTGGCTCAAAGTTGAAGGGGAGGTAGTGCATCATAGTGGAGAGGCCCTAGCTGTTCACTCTAGGCCAATCAGACCTTCCGGGCACCACCTCTTCACATCAGCATGAATCGGGAGGCAGAGGGTGTTAGGAAGATGCAGAGGCAGTGTGTGGTGCTCAAAGGCCCGCCTTGAGGGTCCTGCACCCACCAGCTGGTTCTTGCAACCAGCCTTTCCATAGCCAACCAAAAATCCACCAACAGCCATGGTTATGGTGTCCACAGTCACACCATAGCCGGTCTCATGAGGCTAAAGTAAGTCCTCATGTGAAACCACAACAGAAAACTAATTTTCAGAAGACTCCACACTTGACAGGGCCAAACAGTGCTCCTGGGACACTCATGAAGTAATTTGCCCATCTGAAACAAACAGGTTCATTCTTCCACCTTCTACCACTCAAGATTATCATTTCTGCTGTTCTCATCAGTTAGAAAAGAAAAGCTAGCGGAGACATCAGAACTCTTCCCGACCTCATCCCCCTTGAAAAAGCAATTATAAAGCTCTTGAAGTATATTCCCATATGGAATGTTGGCTTCCTTCTCCCAAAATGTGAGGTTTGAAGGGTTGTTTTTTTTTTTTTTTCCTTCCCCCAAGATAGCCTTGATGAAGAAGAAAAACTCAAGGCCCTGAGTGTAGGAATGCAGGTTCCTGAGCCAGTGGTCCTAATTTAATGGGTAGGGTCACTGTGGTGCCCACATCTCTTCAGCCAACTCTGCCTGCTTCTAGCCCATCAGCCTTGGTAAAGCTTTCCCACAGGAAGGAAAACAGTGACTCTCCCCCGGGAAGCCTCTTCTGTTAGCCATTGCTAATGGGCAGGGCACACCAAGTCGCCTAGTACTACCCTTAGTTACTGCTGTAAAAGTGAATCTTTACAAGCGCCGCCTTCTAAGTGCTCTAGATAAGTCAGTTCATGCTAATACCCTTAACAAGTAGGCAACAGTATTATCCTGGTCAAAGAGAAGAAAGGCATATGCTTCCCAGAGTTGCCAGTAGTGAGGGAGGGAGCGGGGAAGAGGTTGAGCGGGACAGAACTTGCCTTCCAGGTAATCAGTAGCTGTTTGTGAAATAAGTAAACATATTAACATACAAATAACAGAATGTGCAAATGACCTGCCATGCTGGTGGAGAAAACGCTGAACAAGGCTCTGTCTTCATTTCCCAGGCAGTACTACGAGATGCTGTACAACACAGCCGACGAGCTCCTGAACCTGGTGGTGGATCAGGGCGTGAAGTACACAGAGCTGGAGTATACCCACGCCCTGACCCTGCTGCACCGCAGCCAGACTGGCGTGGGTGACCAAACCACCCAGAACACCAGGCTGCAGAGGCTCAAGGAGATCATCTGTGAGCAGGCCGCCATCAAGCAAGCCACCAAGGACAAGAAAATAACCACCGTCTGAGGGGCTGCGCCACAGCCGGGGGGTGGGGTGTGGGGGGGTTCATAGTGTGTTGTCTACACTGATGGCCAATGGGTAGAAGGGGAATTCTTTTGCTTTTCCGTGGGAACTCTTAGGACGTTTGCAGTACAGGATATCTGTGGAACTTCTTTAGTGCAGTCTATTCCCAGGGGATGGGGGTGGGACAGGGAGGAGGGCGCGGCAAGTTGCTGAACTCAAAATGGACTTAAGGAAAGCCATTGCTACCTAAGCTTTCGGGCCATCCTGAAACTACTTAAGAAGGCCTGTGGCCTAAGCAAGTGTGCAGTTTATACTTTAGTGAAGTAAGTGTGTGCACAGCGCTTTGACTCCATTGCCAAAATCAAGAAAGTGCTTCTCAGCTGGCTTCCCTCCCCAAACCAGATCTCTAGGCCAGGGGAGAAAGCAGAGGTTCTTTATCCTGACCCTGGGAAGGTTTGTATGCTATAGCGCTATAGCGAGTGAGTACACAGGCCGCTGGTTGGTTTCACACCTTTTTGTTTTGCCGGAGGGATGGCCCAACTGTTAGGAGCTCTGGCTGGCCTGCCAGAGGACTGGGGTTCAGTTCTTAGAACCTGCATGGAGGCTCACAACCCTCTGTAATTTCAGTTCCGCTGGCCTGCCAGCTGGCCTGAAGCCTCTTCTGGCCCCACAAGCACTGCATGCATGTGCACAGACATACATGCAGGAAAAACTGCTTTACACATAATGTCAAAATTTAAAACTTCAAACTAGTGCTAAGACTAAAAGGGAGAACTGCCCACCTCACCTCCGCTTCATCGAGCGTAAACTGAGAGCGCCCTCATGTTCCCCTGCACACTGTGTTAATGGTCTCATTGCTGTGACTAAAACAAAAGCAGCCCAAGAGTGGAAGGTTTATTGGCCAACACTTAACAGGCATGACCATCCTGACAGGGAGGTCGAGGCAGCAAGAGCTTGAGGCAGCTGGCCACATGACGTCTGCATGCAAGAACGCTGTGTCCGGCTAGCTTTCTCCTTTTCCGACTGCCCATTGAGTGACTCCCCCACATTCAGAGTGGACCTCCCCCGCTCAGTCCGTATACCTTAAATCATTCCTCACAGACAAGTCCTATCCTAGTTGGCTGCTGTTGCTGTGATAAAACACTGACCAAAACCAACACTCACATACACACACACACCAAGTACACACACACAATATATGTATATATATTTAAAATTTTTGACAATGAAAAAGTTAAGCAATTAGTATTATAATAAACATTGAAAATACTGAAAAATTCAGAGAGGAATAAAACAACAAATATTTAATATAAAGCAATACATCTCAATTCTGTTCAATAGAGAGCAAGGAAATGGGACATTTTTCCTGTGTTGCTACCAGTGATGCCTCTTTTTTATTTGTTTGTTAGGTTTTTTGTTTTTGTTTTTGTTTTGAGACAGGGTTTCTCTATGTAGTTCTGGCTGTCCTGAACTTACTCTGTACAACCAGCTAGCTGCTAAGCCTTTTGAAATGCCCGTTCCTGTTCGGGTACCTGCAGTGCTCCTGGCCATATGGACCTTGCCACTGCCCCAGGCCCTCATGCTCTTGCTACTTGAGATCTTGCTACATAGATCTCAGGGGGCAATACTATACCAACAAGGATAAATGAACATGCTTGAACACACATGGGAAGAAAAGCCAGAAGGGCTGGCCATTTAAAGTCGCTCAGAGACCCCCGAGGGACGGAATTTTCACACCTGCTTGTAACAACTTTGGTCTGGATGGGAATAACCAAAAATTAAAACCTGTTTTGAGAAGCTTAAGTGCTGTGTGTTGTTTTTCTCAGATACTTTTTTCAGCAAACCTTTCCCAAGAACCTGATGTGTGGCACTACTGCCACACGTGGTCCAGAGACAGAGGACACTTTCTTATGGAATTTAGGAACTGGGCTAGAACCCAACGAGTTCACACCCAAAGCTGAGCCAGAAACCAGGTGGGCAGTGAGGCAAGGAGCCAGCAGGCAGCTGCAGGGTGGCCTTCGAAGAGGAAGGGGAGCAACACAGCTGTGTGGTTTAGAATCCTATCAGAAGAAATTGAATGCATGCAGAGGGTGTCCATGGAGAAGAAGGTTCTTAAACAAGGTTCTTAAGAGTCCACCCAAGAAGCAGGCGTGGCAGGAGGAGCCGAGAGCTCTTGGAGTGGACCACTTCTGTTTAGAAGTTCTCTGTAGTGGCTGAGGCCTCCTAGCTTGGATTGTTGGCCTCTGTTCCTCCTCACCTATGCTGAGTGTTCAGGGTGGTTTCCTGGGTATAAAAAGGGGGGAGAAACTTGGGTTGAGAGGAATGGTGGGAAAAGTGGGAGCCAGCAGTATCCAGGCACAGGAGCTGCTTCAGAGAGCATTGTGAGAGTGGATCCCCTCGTTCTACAAAGGTGGCAGACCAGAAATGCCAGTTGTACACAGAAAGAGGTCATGGGGCCTTTGTCCAAGGCGTTCTAACACAAGTAATTCATTCAGCTGACATGATCTTTGCATATGATTGCCTGTTACAGCTCAGGAGACATAAGATCTATGCAGTGGCAACCAGAATTGTCCTTGTGGTGTGATTTGGCATTTTCTTGGCTTCTTGAAACGAGTGATCTTGCTTTTGCTAAGTCCACACATTCTCTCAATTCTCTAACACTAACCTTTCAGTCAAGAAGCCATTGCATAGGATTAAGGACTGAAATCTTCAGCCTGACTCCCTGCTACCCAGCTCTAAGTTGTTTGAAGTTTTGGAAACTCATAACTGTCACTGTTCGTGTGCCTTCACTTGCCAGCGAAGATTGGCAGCTCCTGCATCGTCAACTCCTGATGGAACAAATGAATCCCTGCTTCAAGGGCTCTGTGAATGGACCAGGGCTATTCCATTCAGGATTTTTGCTCTGAGACATGGCAATGGCTACCTCCCCAGGACCAGGGCACAAAAGCAGGCTGACAAAGAATGAAGCAGACCATAGTCCAGGCAACGGACTCAGCAAATCCAAGTGGATTCTATCCATCCAGGCTAAATGTGAACAGAGACGGGAAAATGGCTTACCTCCCACAGGATATGGGAACGAGTTGTGTTCTGGTCAAGGAAGTGTGGGTTGAAAGGCACAGTATGTTGTAATGCACACCTGAGAGCAATTGTCTTAATGTGGCATGGATGTAAAACAAATTGGGCATAATGTGGAGGGAGGGTAATGAGGTACCAAGAAGAGGAAAACATAAAGAATTGCTAGGCTCCACAGAGATCTCAACTCTGTCCTATTTAGACACAGTTGCTATAAGAAGTACATAATTAGTAAGCATGTGACCAGATGTGGAAAACAACGGAGCTCTTTTCCTGACACAGACATGGTAATGAACTCTATGCAGCTGGAAATAGTTGTCCTGCTTTGGCTGCAGCACAAGGCCTGCCTGGAATTTTGAAGAGGTGTAGAAAGATGCACTGCATAGGTTTACACCTGGAAACAAGTAATCCTATTCCAGCAGGGCTGGGTAATGAGATGGAGCTAATTACCAAGAGTGTAATGAGGTTCGAGGGCCACTGGAGCTGAGCTGGAAAGCTCTCTGAAAGTGAACTAAGATGCAAACAGCAGAAAGAACTTCAGTGAACAGAATGAAGCATGAGGAGGAAGGAATGCATGTGACCCGAGGGGTTGTTGGGACATACCTGGCTAAAGACTGTCATGAGCTCATGTCTGTGATGGAAAATACTGCCAAGGTATTCACATACCTGGGAACAGGAGTCCCTGGGATCCCAAGAATTCAATGACCTGTAAAAACCGCATATGAATTTGCAAATGTATCTCAGCCTGTGCGTGCATAAACTGAAAAAAGGATGAAGCTGGGCACCTATAGGTGAGTGGAGTTCTCATTATCCATGATCCCTTGTAGAAAGGTGGCTGCAGACTCCTGCTGACCCTGCATAGATGTTCCAGAACTCCACACAGGAAAACCAAGCTTTTGCACAAGAATTTATTTGCTTAGAGAAACCAGGGAAGAATTTCTAACTGGCTTCTGTTATTGTTTTATTTTGTGATTGATTTTGCTAGTGCCTTATGGGAGACACCATTCCCTGAACACCCAATGTTTCTAATATGTGTTAAATTATTAAATCTCTACAGTGACCCTGTGAGAGACACTGTTGTTCCCACTTCACCAAGAATACAGAGGCTTAGATCAAGGACTGTGCCTAAGACCCAGTGTGTGGCCTTGCACTGCTTGGCACCAAGGTTCAAGCTGGGAGCCCCCGTCACCTTCTCTATTCGGAGGCAAATCTGTCTAGTATGGCAAAGAGAGAGTACCTCACCACTATGAACAGCAGCAACGTTCTCTGGCAGTCTGGCCCTTCTAGCCCCTCTGTTGTATCTCTGGCCCTCAGAGTGAGGCACTGCCGGGCCTAATCTGAGAAGCCTCTTTCCTATCTCTGCCTCTCTCTGGGCCTGGCTGTCTGAATAACATGGGTCATAACATCCGCATAGATAGATAGATAGATAGATAGATAGATAGATAGATAGATAGATAGATAGATAGATGAAGAATTACAAGCCCCCAAAGGACTAGAGACTGAAATAGCTGTCAAAAATGAAGCACCCTCCATCCAAAGGCAGCGGAGAACATAATTCCACACTCTGGTGTATCACAGCTCAGAATGTCACTTTAGCCTGTACAGGAGAGAAAACCAGCTTTCTCCTTCTACGCATGAAGGGCTCCTTGGCTGTGGCATCTGTGTCAAAAGGAGGAGGGCAGAGAAACATACAAATGTATTCAAAGTTTATAAGGCATAAGGACCTTTGTTAGAAAAGAGTAAGCAGAAGCTCATCTTCATCAGAGTGGCTGTGCCCACTTGCAGGAGACTCTTGTGATGGCATCTGCTGAGTGTTGAAGCTCCCTCAGAAGGGATGGCATGGAAGGTCATTGGGCCATCCCTGGAGAACCCAGCCACTCCTTCCTATGCCTCTGTACACTGTGGGGAATTCTGCCCTAATTGCACATGGTCTCAAGGTCTTTGGGGTGGTAGAGCACACAGTATGTAGGCGTTAACTGAAGGGGGTAGTGTCAGCAATGCAGCTGTGGAGGAGTCAACATTCACACTGAGACTTTCCCGTGGTGCAGCTGCTTTAAAGTGCTCGGCAAGAGAGCCCAATAAACTGTTTCCCCAACTTGAACTTGGGGAGATACTTGGATTATATCTGGTACCCTGTCTAAGGAGGGGAAGATATATTTGTTCATAACATCCCAAGAAATATTAGACAAGGGACATGAATCGACTAGGGAAATAGCGAGGCCCACTCGCTCTACTTCCTTACTGGATTCCTTCATCCTTAGAAATATGGAGGCCCCAAGCCTCCAGGCATGTGGAAGGCATCGCTCAGAAGGAGATCAGAGATGCCTGCTCTGGGGAGAAGGTGGGGAAGGCCAGAGATCCTTCCTTACCACAGAGATCCTCAGATTCTATATCCGTAGAATAGAGTTGGGGTAGTATGTGCGTAACCACCTTTTACAAGGGGCTTGATAATGTCCCTACTTCTCAGTTTCCTTTATCTGTGACATGGAAGGTACTACGATAGTTCCTGGTCAACAACAGTGCTGTATAAAGCATATGAAAGTCACTGCTGGACGTGGAATAAAAATTATGTGTTTATAGTGTATGTGTGTGTTTGTACCTAGCCAACAGTATTCTTACTACCATGTTTATTTCTTTGAGGAGCCCTGGTCGCAACTGAGAAGACTTGCTCTTTTGCACTCTTGGCTCAAGCATACCGCCACTTCCGGTTAGAAAGGCCAAGAGCCCTCAGACACCTGTTATGATTTCTTGCTTGAAGCTACCAGAGAACTAAGAGATAGACCAGGCCAGACCCACAGAATATCCTAGGGTTTTTTTTAATTTAATTTTATTTTATTAATTACATTTTATTCACTTTGTATCCCCCCATAAGCCCCCCTCCTTCCCTCCAAGTCCTACCCTCCTCCCCCTTCTTCACGCATGCCCCTCCCCAAGTCCACTGATACATGGGAGGTCCTCCTCTCCACCACCCCACCTTCCTCCAGACAGGAAAACTGCCTTAGGCGGCTGATCCCTTGAACTGCTCCCTTTAATTTGCTAGTGAAAGTTTGCATTTCCTTGCTAGCCATTCCCTGCATCTCATTAACTCTCAGGCCTTCACATCCCTGGGCCTTAGCAAGCTGAAAGGCCTTCTGCTGAGGCCTGGAGTTCGTCCCATCTATGCTGCAGAAAGTCTGATCATGATTGCTCACACATTCTCAAATCGCTCTGTGAAATAAGAATGGGGACAATATCACATTCTTTTGTGGTTTTAATTACCCTAAATCAGATGCCTGTCCAAGTTCTGAGCTTCCTCTTGCCATTGTCAGGAGGATCCCAACACAGTCACTGAGGTTTCCTCATGGGGTGGAAGGCTTCCTTTCTTTCCTGTGCTGACAACACCCAGTTGCAGAAGAGGAGAAAAAAGGGTGAAGATATCATCAAAGTCTCCTAATCAGTCACCCCTGTCCTGTGATGCTGGAGGTCCTCTCTAGTGTCCCCACGTGTCATCTGCAACCTCCAGGCCCCAGTGTCCAGCCTCCACATGTTCCTCTGAGAGCCTGGAGCCAGGCCCAGGTGGAAGAACATGGCTTCCATAGTTTCCTGTCCACTTTCTCAGCCTCAGGAATCCAGCACCCACTGGCCAGCTCTTCCTTCTCCCCTTCACTGATGACATCTCTTCTCCTTTCTGCTGCTGGGAAGTCAAGGAGCCTTCTTCTTGGCCTAACCCCTTCATAAAAATAGCCTGCTGAGAGTTGTCCAAAGGAAGGAAAGCTCTCTCTCCCTGTGCCTCCTCTTTTCTGTCCTGTAAAAAGAAGCTTGTTAAGGAGCACCTGGACTTAAAGAGCCATCCGCAAGCAGCCTTCAGATGACATTAAAAGAAGGGAACTTTGCTTAGACTCTAATTCCAGGTCGATGTCACAGTAAGGAATTAAAAAAGAGCTTTCGTCTTGCAGTAGATTACACAAAGATTGAGCCCATATTTAAATTCTCCACATCTCTCCCTGTGTCTTCTGTCATGGTCTGTGGCCTGTCTATTGTCTGTCTGCTGTGTGTGTCTGATGTCTGTTTCAAACAATGGGCTTTGCTGTGTGTTTATTGAACAGCACAGAACACAGTAGTGGGGAAGAATAAGAAATTCTTTTCTGTAAAGATTTTAAACAGTTTTATAAGGGGAAAAATGACTTTATTAATCCAGACAGCAGTCAAAATGCCATCCAGACATTACCAACCTATATCCACGTGCTCTCCCAATATTTATGGGATATATTTGTTTTGTTTAAGTTTGCTTTCAACCTGGTAGCTCCTTTCAACAAGTGATTCCCACAACACACATGCACACATATACACACACACAAATACTCTCTCATATGCATGCACACACACACTTATGCTAGGTTAGGGGCATAGCAGAATACACAGATTAAGATTAAAGCTATGCATTTAACTTCAGTCACAAAAGCTTATTATATGAGAAATACAAAGTATAGTACGGCTGATTAAATTGTTTTCTTTTTTTATTAAACTTTTTTAAAGATTTATTTATTTTATTAGTGATCTGACTTCATGTGTACCTGCATGCCGGAAGAAGGCATCGGATCCCAGTATAGACGGTTGGGAGGCACCCTGTGGTTGCTGGGCCTCTGGAAGAGCAGACAGTGCTCTTAACCACTGAGCCATCTCTCCAGCCCGTTAAATTGCTTTCTTAAAGCAAGTTAAACAGGCCAAGTGTACAGTGAGACAACAGGCTGTGTACATAGTTGTAAATGCTCTCAAGGTATATTATTATTAACTTGGTGGTTTGCAAGGTCTGGCAAAACTCAGTCTCTGAAGGCAAAAGGTGTTTCAGAAAAAGATTTTCCCAGGGGAGGCATCCTTCCCCATGGAAAAGTACACCAATTGGCTGTCCAGTGAAAAATGCCAGCCCTGAAAAAAACATACATAGCAGTAACTTTGTATGGACTGAACATGCTATATGTAGGCTTAGATATATATACTATGTCTATGCATCTACATATACATAAATGAATGCAATAATAATTAGTAAAAATATGCCATAAATTTCAGAGAGAGTGGGAAGGGGTATATGGAAGGGATGGAAATAGAAAATATTGTAATTAAATTATAATCTCAAAAATAAGATCAAATAAAAATAAAGTGAATATAGGGAGGAGACGGTCCCACAGAGATTGTCCTTCATTTCTTAGTAATCTGTTACCTTTTCATTGTTATGAATCCTAGTCACATCATGATGCCCAGGAAGCAGAGACAGACAGGCAGATGAGACAGAGAGTACAGACACCAAGGTATCCTTCAAGAGACCCTGTGTTCCCTCTAAAGCAAAGCCCCAGTGTCCTAATATCTTGAATTAAGGCCAGCCTCCTTGGGGTGTGACTACCTTGCAACAGTGTCAAGCTGAAGACCAAGCCTCTAACAGGAGAGACTTTGAGGGACATTTCTGATCTAGCCATTATAGTAACTTACCCTGCTATGGGCAGAAAACACTGATGGACTTTAGAAAGCTTTTGTCCCAACCATTCAACTTCCCAGAGCAGCAAAATGCCAAAGTCCAAGAGAAGAGAATGGAAATGTCTACTCAGTGATTGAGACAGAACTAGCATCTGGTGTCTCAGCCTTGACACGCAGAATGCTGCATCTGGGGACCCTTGTGTATCTTACTGTTAGGTTAAGAAAAGGAAACTGGAAGGCAAGGCCCTATCCATAGACCATCTCATTGAAAGAACACCATGTGGATCAGCTAAGGAATACTGTAGCCAGCATCCCAAAGCAAGTTCACTTTGTCGATCATGCTAAATCCTTGAGGAATCCAGAGAGAGGAGCAATGGCTTTAGGTAACTGTTAGCCAATTACAACTTAATGAAGGTGCCAGTAATTGACCATGGTATTTGTCTTAGGGTTTTATTGCTGTAAAGAGACACCGTAATCAAGGCGGCTCTTATAAAGGAAAAAATTTCATTGAGGCTGGCTTACAGTTTCAGAGGTTTAGTCCATTATTGTCATGATGGGAAGCATGGTGCCATGAAGGCAGACATTGTGCTGGAGAAGCAGCCAAGAGCTCTCCATCTTTATCCACAGGCAGCAGAAGAGGACTGTGGGCCACACTGGGCATAGCTTGAGCATAAGAGACCTCAAAGCCCTCTCTCACAGTGACTCACTTTCTCTAACAAGGCCACACCTACTCCAGCCAGGCCACACCTCCTAATAGCGCCCCTCCCTATGGGAGAGCATTCAAACATAGGAGTTGATGGGACCATACCTATTCAAAGCACCACAGTAAGAAAAAGGTGGTATGACTGAGGAGCCAGCCGAAGTACTTGAGATGAAGGGATGCACTTGACAGCCCCACAGTTTGCCATAGTGAAAGTGAAGCAGAAGAACTGCTCCTGAGCCCAAGGGGCTCAGCAACTTGTGAAGACTCATCCAGTAGCATGGTTTGTTCTGTGCTGCTGTAACAGAATCCGAAAAACCAGGTTGTTCACAAGGAGCAAGAATGTGTCTCTCCAGGTCAGCAACAGGCTATCAGAAAGGAGTCCTGGTGAGGATCCCGTATTGAAAAGGTAGCAGAAGCCAGAGGCCTCAAACCAGACAAATGACTCACCGCAACCAGCATTTGCAAGTAAAACTGTTTGAACAGAAATGTGTACTGTGAGACACACAGCTTCCACAGCAAGGTGGTTTTGGTTTTAAGTTGTTGTTTGTTTGTTTTCTTTGGGGGGGAGAGATTGCAAGAGCAGAGGGCAGATATGGAGAGAAGGAGAGATGAGGGGGATTGGGGTGCATGATGAGGAATCACAAAAAAAATCAGTAAAAAGTTAAAGAAAGAATGTGTTTCACACAGTTTTGGCAGCTTAAAGTTTAAAACCAAGAGGCTATCATCTGGCAAAAGTCATCTTGCCACATGAAGGGAAACAAAAAGGCAAATAATTGAAAACAGACAAGAATGAAAACCAAGCAAAATGGCTCATGTTGTAATCCCAGTGCTCAGGGGCTGAGATAGGAGCATCACAGATTAAGTCAGGCCTGGGCCACAGACCAACTTCTAGGCTAGCTTACACTAAAGAAAAAAACTTGGTATTTTTTCTTATAAAAACAGGCTAAACATTCAGCTGGCGGTTTGGGTAGATGGATCTTCTACCTTAGACCATGCCAAGTTAGTTCCCAATTTCGTGGAGAAGGCTACAGGGCAGGTGAAGGCTGCCATGACTTACTCAAAGCCTCGATTGGCCACATTTTGGCAGTATGCCAAGGTTGAGTTTGCTCTCCCTACCCCTGCTGAAATCCCTACAGCTATTCAGAGCATGAAAAAAATAATAATTCAAAGTGCTAACTGGTAGCTTCAGACAGCTTACAGTTAAGGAAGCTGTGCTGAATGGTTTGGTGGCCACTGAGGAGTGGACGTGGTTTTATATCAGAGAGATCATAGGCAAACATGGCATCGTTGGCTGTTTGAAGACCAATCGTTAACATCTAATTTTATTTGAGAGTTCTTATTTGGGTGTTCTTAGACCATACGTAATGAGACTGCTATCTGAATAAAATTCTAAATAAAATACTAGCTGTTGGGAGATAGGGGGTGGGGAACTGGCATCTCCCAGGAAAGGGTGGTGGGCTCTGACGGAAACCCTGGAGTACAGAAAAAAGGAGCTTGTTGCCTAAGGGCAGAATTTGGACAGCTCAGATTAGACAGTTTACCCTCGATGGCCCTTTTTATTCTATCATCAGAGCTCTCAACAGACTGGGTGGTGCCTTCTGGAAATGGCCAGGGTAGATCTGCTCTGTGCAGTGAATTGGTCAGGGCTAATCATCAGATGGACCCAGAAACCATGTTTATCAGCTATCCAGGCCTCTCTTAGCCCAGTCAATTAACCATCACAAACCCCAATCCTGGATCTCCTCGGTTCACACATCTTTTCTTCCTCTGGATCCTTGTTTTATTTAGTGTTTGTAAGCCCATATGCATAAGTCTGAAGTCAGACCTTTGAATTACTCATAGGAAACCTTCTCTAAAGGCCCCAACAAGGGGTTCACATCTCTGCTCCTACGTCCTAATCTGGCAGAGCCCACCCCCTTTTCTGTTGCACATCTCCATTACTCACTGTGCACCACCATTCCTCAGAACTTAGAGTTTTATCCTCTGGAACTCAGATCTCATTCATCAACCATGAAAGCACTGGTACAGAACTCAGTCTTTCAGCTTTCTATCCTCCTCCCCGACTGCTGACTTCCTTACTTCTCTGTTATCCTGGTGAAAATAAATGCTGCTGCAATTCAAACAAGATCTAAAGCCAGCCAGGCATAAGAAAAAAGCTCCAGGTGGCCAGCCTTTTGACCCTGAAGGGGCTGTCAGTGACTCATTTGTGATTCAGCCGACAATGTCTGCACAGGCGTGGAAGACATTGTTAGAAAGCACACTTGTATTAACGGTCAGCACATTCTTGTATTTTTTTTTCCACTTCTGTGGTTTCTGGATACACACAGACCCTGCCCAGCAGATACTCAAGATGGTTGCTCATTATCCCTGATCCCACTCAGAGTTCAGAAGGGAGGTGAGCATCGGATTTGGTCTGCAGCCCAAGTCTCCAGGAAGGACTGTCCTTTGGAATAGCAGCTATTCCGAGGACAGGTGAGAGAGATGTCTCCTCTCCACAGATTTGCCAGCAGCTGGTAAGCTACAAAGTGAACAATCCACAGACAACATGAAAGCAAGCAAGTACACAGGTCACCTTTCAACATGCTCTGTAAGTTTGGGAAGTCCCCAGTCTGTCCCCACCCTCTGACCATCACACTATTGGAACATTTACTCCAAAGCAAACAAAAAGGTATTCTGTCATCAGGATCAGACCCACCAGCTAGTCAGATCAAGCTCTCGACTGCTCTGTCAGTTCTGAGAGACCAGGGTCCTGGAATGCAACTCCATCACTTTCAAACAGTGAATTCATTTATTTTTAACATCATTCTAGAAGAGAAAAAAAAGGAAAAGTCCATAAAACCTTACCTGGTAACTGCATATCTAAAACACTCCATACTCACTTATAATCCACCTTACCAACCCTTTGGTACTGTTCTAATTTACTAGATGTCAATCCTGGAGAAAGTGCCCACGCCCACTCCAGTAGTGACAGTTCTGGAAGGCACTCTGGAGTCTGACCCACTCTCAGGGAACTGCCAGCTTGGACTGATGGGCCTCTCATTAGTTTCCCACCCTATACTTCCTCTAGTTCCCAAAATGGGTCTACTGATTGTTACCTGGCACTCATTTGCCCTGATCCTTCTGTGTGTCCTTGGAAGCCACTGCTCAGATTTGTAAAGTATGATGTAGGATGTAGTCCCAGCCTGCCTCACAGCATGAGGACAAGCAGCTTCTCCAGGAACAAGGCTGTGCTTTGTCTCAGTAGCCTGACGCTCCTCCAATCCGCTGTGCCCCCATCCCCCATTCTCCCACCCCTACCTGGAAGTCTGCCGAAGAGATCTTGTGAACTAGTTCAGAAAATGTGAGTGCAAGTCCCTCTCCTGCAAACAGGTTCCCTTTCCAAAGGTGCTGAGCTTTGCACTCATCCTGATATGCCTTGGGGTCCATCTAACTTGCACGATTAATAGCCAGGCTGTGATACCAGCCCTCAGCTTAATAATAATGCATGGACATTCCTTTTTCATTAAGATACAAATGTTGCTCATCTGCATGACTGGCTCCTAGCTTCCTGACTAGAATGCTTCAACCTGTTACAAACCTGCACTTTTTGAATGTTTTAAAGGGAACCAGGTTCTCTAAAGTACATCTCAAACTTACATTAAAAAAGAAAAAAGAAAAAGAAATTGGCCCTTTATATTTTGGGGGAATGAGTAAAAGAACAGACTCAATAAAGTTTTGGTGTTCTGTTGTTGTTGAGTTCTATGCTGGGGTACTTGGATACTTGGAAGATACAGGGTGCACACAGACACAGGCCTTGTAGTGTTATACCCAGTTCGCGAGCCCCCAAAAGATCTACAGGAATCGACTCCGTTGCAAAACACATGATGGTCTTTTTATTGTAAATTACAAGCTGCAGCTTGGGCCCACAACACCCACCGCCATGGGAGCTGAGTGCGCGTCCCCAGGTTAGTTGGGTGATTTATAGATTCTGGTCCCTCCCAGCATGCCCAAGGCAGGGCAATTCCTGCCTGGCAAGCATCTATTGGTCAAGATGCTATATTTTGAATCGATTGGCTATAGGAAGGTTCCCAGAGCATTGACCATGACCAGGTGTCCCTCCCTAGGGGGAGGGTCCAGTTTCCTAGCAACTGTATCTCTAGTGAGTGGGGAAAGAATGCAGTGAGGTAGCTCTGCCCTTAGGGCATTACTAACTTTTTACCGCACCTACTCTAGGTTTTGACGATAGCTGCTACTTTATCTTTTGGTCTCTCAGTAGGTGAGAATATTTAATTGAACCTGAATTTTGTACTCTGGGGAATTCAGGGCAACCACTAAGTGATTGCAAGAGCAGAGTATGAGAGTTTGATTTAGAAATATGACCTGGGGAGGAGAATGCATAATGAAATGCAAGTGGGTATCAAGAAGACTAGAGAGGTTACAGGGCTAAACCAAGGCCATGGCACAGAAGAGAATGTGAACACAATTAGGAAATATCCTAAAACATGATCACTCCTTCCCCACCTTTGGTCTCCACTTGGATTTCACCCTCTAAACGAGTCCTTATTGGACCACCTATTTAAAACCTATTTAAATCCTTACCCTTCTTACTTTTTTCCACAGCTTTATGACCATCTGTTGGAACACAGTGAAAAGAATGGCCCATGGTGTGAGAGAGGCTCCAGGGGAAAAGGCAGAGGGCCCTTACCTCGGGTGTACTTTGTTCCCTGGATTGTTCTTGGACATGGTTTCCTGCCTCCCGGGTTAAACATTTACATTCAATTTATAAGACACATTTATTTTTGTTGGATGCCAGAAGCTATACATATACATAGCTATGTATACATATACATAGCTATAGAACCCATCCTGGTCAGTGTACCCTGAATTTGGATATGGCTTTCTGCCTCGCTTTCGTGGTTTCCCAGATATAATGCATAGTGTGTACCAGGCAATTGTTTAAATTCGTCTGTCTTGAAAAAGTTCTGGAAAAGGGCTGCCCTGTTAATATTTAATATGTACTTACTGGCATTTATTTACATGTTTTTCTGAACTCAAACAACCTCTCTTGGATCATTGCTTTCTTTGTTACATTCGTGTGCAAAAGTTCACAGAAACTGAACTAAGGCTGACTACAGCATTGTACTAGTCTACCCATCCTTCAGGTCCTCAGATCCCAGGTCCAGCAGACAAGATCTGCACAGGTTGGCTGAAAAGTCAATGCCATCTGACATGCTCTGTAACTTAACTGTGGGGGTAAGGCCTCTTTTCTTTCTTCTCTGTAACCGCAAACCTTAGATCAATCACTGGCACATGGTAGGTGACCAATACCTATGCTGAGAATGATTCCTGAGTGGAAGGCAATCAAATAGATAGGATATCATCACTGGTTGGATAAGAGACAGTGAGTAGGAAAATGTGGTGCTGAAGCAAAGAAATGTGTGTGGACGTGTTAGCTCACTTTTCTGACTTTGTGATAAAATACCATGACTCCAAG
>NW_026586550.1:6127211-6127734 GCF_907164565.1 Psammomys obesus
TGTTAGCTCACTTTTCTGACTTTGTGATAAAATACCATGACTCCAAGAGACTACAAGAAACTACAAAATGACTCCAAGAGACTACAAGACTACAAAATAACTACAAGAGTCTGTAATGGCAGAGAGAACACAGCAACAGGTGGCTGGGACAGGAAGCTGAAACAGCACATCTTAACCATACACAGAAAGCAAAGTGCCAACTGCAAGTGGGGCGAGGCTATGAACTCTCAGAGCCAGTGATGGACTTCCTCCAACAAGTCTCCATGTCCTAAAAGTTCTATAAACTGCCCAGACAGCACCACCAACCTGAAATCAAGTATTCAAACACATGAGCCTATGGAGGACATAGATACATACATATGCACATAATAATAAAAATATTTTTAAAGAGATAGAGAATGATAGAGAAAGACACTTGACATTGATCTCTAGCCTTCACATGTACACCCATGGATGAAACACACACACATACTATATGTGTTCTCCCTCTCTCTCTCTCTCTCTCTCTCTCTCTCTCTCTCTC
>NW_026586550.1:6127834-6136850 GCF_907164565.1 Psammomys obesus
TCTCTCTCTCTCTCTCTCTCTCACACACACACACACACGGGGGGGGGCGATGTGTGTTGAAAGCTCCTTAAAATGCCCATTGTGTAAAACTGTCACTGTGCACACAAGAATGTTACTTACCTTCATTCAACTTTTGAGGTCAAAACAATCAGTAGAATGTTTTAACACTGTAGCTGTCTGAGACTGCAGTAGCAGTTGGGACCAACATGAGTTTGATCAAACAGTAAAAAGGAAGATATTGAGAAGAAAATGTTCACAGGGAGCTTTGACAGCTCCAACACAGAGCTGACGATCTAAAAGGCTGCGGGCAGATCCGACTAACTCCTTAACTGGAACACAAGCGGAAAGCTACAAAGTTCTGGGTCCTTCAAAGTGTAACCAAGACACCACACTGGCTGGCTCAGTAACCTGAGGAGAGGACCCTTCACTTGGTTACCTGAGCAGAGACTTCAGTCAGGGTGAGGAATACTGATCTTCCAGAATGTGCCTGGAAACGTTACTTGACAAACAGCAATAACATCAACTGACATTCTGGGTGCATCATTTTCCTTATCCAGTTTCTCAGGGGCGGGGCTTGATTTCTTTTTATGGCAGTAAAATATACTGGAGGTAGAGCATGGTAGTGTCCAATGTTGTCACTAAAATATACCACTTTGCACATGCATATGTGGGGAGTAGACTGGGGAGATGGCTCAGGGGGTGCTGAGCGCTGCACAAGCCTGAGGGTCTGAGCTTGACCTAGGAACTCACAGTGAAGGAGAGAATGGACTCCCTAAGTTCCATGCATACGCCCTCATATCATATACATTCATACAAGCATACATACATTCACACCTAGACAATAACAGTAATGAAATGAAAATTTTAAATGTAATCAATTAATGTAAATACATTCAAGAAATAAAGAAAACCATGTCTACAGAATTAAAAGAAAGCCAAGAGTGACACTTCATCAAGTAGGGAATATCAATAACAAGGTAAAACTCATTTAAAAGATAAAACTTTAAAAAAGGGTTTAAATGCCCTTCCTCTTTCATTGCTTGCAGCCCACAGCTCCAGTTTCCTGGAAAATGACAAGAGATGACGAATAGGACCAGAGCTGGTCATCACAGTCATTATGGTTACTGCTTGCTGCCTCCCGTTCACTTTCCTTGGGGAAGCTGGCACCAAGTTGTAAGTCGCAGGGAGAGGGACAAAGGACGGGGACTGGCCTCCTACCAGGAACCAGCAGAGAACTGGCTGAAGACTTCTTCCCACAGCCAGGTAAGTGCATCAACAGCCCCAGCCAAGCCCCAACAGGAGAGCTGCTCAGCTGGACCGCTCAGCTACTGCCCCTCTGATAGCTCACGAAGTCGAAGTCCTGTTTGTTGGTTCTTAAGCAGCCAGAGCTTGGATTTGTTATTCAGAAATTATGACTAATACAAGCTAAGAGGAAAACAATCCTCTAAACAATCAAGGACAGAATTAAACAGGAAACATTGCCACCCTGCTAACTGTGTTTTATGCTAGCAAGAATTTCACACCCTCTAAGAGCGTCACAATGGAATAGTTACCATTTTAAAGCACTCTGATACTTGTCAACCAAAGACAGAAGACAAGACAAGTGACTGCAGAAGATGAATGTGGTTTTCTTCTCTGATGCACTAAGGAACTTGTCGATAAAGATGCTCTCTACTTTGAAAGTTACTCACAGTTTGAGACCACCTCCACCATCTGTTTTCCATAAGGAATCTAAAGTAGTCTGGATTATGGAACAGATACATAAAGATTTTTAGAAATTAAAAGTAAGCCAGGTGCAGTGGTACATGCCTATAATCCCATCACCCAGGAGACTGAGGCAAGGGCACCAGCTGAGTCCAGAGACATTGCAGACCAGCCTAAGCAACGCAGTAAGACCACCAGTCTCACCACTAACAAATTAAAAACAGAAACTGCAAACAGCAATCAATGACAGCACAAAAAGATGTGCAGCAAATTAAAATTTAGCACCACGAAGTCACAAGGAGAAAGAAACGGCAGCCCCGGCTGACAGGAATCAGTCTGTGGTTCTGCTGGCAGAAGCTAGGATGCATTCTTTATAAGCCTCTCAGCTCACTTAGGTTAGTGACCTGCTTCCTAAGACTGTGCCCCGCCTCTGCCATCTCAGTGCTTCTGTTGGGAGCCAAGCACTGCTCAGTTTAAAGTCTGGAGATGCCTTAATGTGGGTAGAAAAATGGCCACATGAAGGTAACCCTAGAAGGTGGGTATGAGGTGACCAGGGCCTCCTCTTGTACAACTGCAAGTCACTGTTTAGAGACTGCTTACAGTGCCCTAAAGTTAAGGTATTTGGGGAAAGCAGTCTTGTGGGGTCATTTCCAATGGAAAATGGAGCAACTTACAAAATAAGAGTCAGTTAAATCCGAAGGTTTCTTAGCCATCAACTGGAAATCCTCCTCCACAGCAATATGAGCCAGAAACACCATAGCTACCAGACCAGCACTTTTGCTCCATAAATTCCCTCCTACTCCTCCACCCAAATCCTACCCAACCCACCCCCACCCCCTGTTGCCTCAGCCTTCCTGGGGAGATCTACTAAGATGTTATGGGCATTTGAAGAGTTATTTGAGGTCTAGCTTTGTGGTCAATATCAACTGACCATCTGAGTGATAAATGTTTCTAAGAAATAAAGTCTGCCTAAAACACCCAACTGATCGGTTGTCTCCAACAGTTCAACAGCCACTGGCTTCTCACAGTGCCTGGAGGACTGGAATCAGAGGCATTGGAGAGAGGGCTATGGAGAGAGAGGGTTCACACACATTCATCAGCACACGACTGAGGCAAACGTGGAAAGACAGCACCTGGTGTTCCCTGCGGCCTGGTCCCTGCTTAATTCTGGACGCATTCTGCAGGCTGGGCGTCAGCAGCTGAAGGACGCTCAGTCTGCGCTAGAATTGGACCTGCTGTGATGTTAATGAAGAGCCGCTAGCAGGCCTGCTGGAAGGCAATTTAGATATACATAATTATGATTTAATCCCTCGCCCTGTGACATCAAAAAGGTCTCTGCCCAAGTGCACACTGCCTGGTTTCGTGCAGCAAAGAGTACAGCTGCGCACTCCTGTTCCCTTTGTGTGTCGCGCTCACACTGGCCATGATAGCTTTATTAACTGGTGTGACCCGACCTAGTTCTTCACACAGGGCACTATCTCCTAATCAAAACCACAAAGTGGCTGAGCGGCCTGTGAAAAGAAATCAGGGGCTGCATCTAAAATGTCAGATTAGCTGCTGTAGATGGGGAAGACGTTGACAGGGTGGAGATGGTCGGAACAGGCCCAGCCCTCTCGTGGGAGCAGCAAGAGGTGATGCTTTCAGCAGTCGGAGATCAAAGGGTCCACAAGGCTGTCTTTTAGAATGCAGTGCTAGCTCCTGGGATGAGCGTCCTGGCAGAGAATGGCCATGTACACACAGCAGGTTCTAGGGTCAAGGAGAATTCATGTTGAAGCAATGATGCTTCCCATCCTCTGGCCTCCAAGAAAGACTGGACACTGGCTGAGAACATTAGAGGCCTCCCGGGGAAGGTCAGAATTCCCTTCAGAAAACAGCATCGGAAGCATCAAAATATCTGAACCAGATGCCAAGGCACCACCCAAACAAGCCAGACTTAGCCATCCATCTCAATATGCCATTCGAAGAGATGAATGACGACAAAAAGCAATGTGGACGCTTTGGGGAAAGGACCGCCATGTCTTCTGAGATGAGGTTTAGGGTGAAACATGGGGAAGAGGTATGCATAACCATGTAGTCCTGGTCAAGGCACAGTCCTGCCCATCACTGACTCAACATTGTCTCAATTTCACACTCTTCTGCAAATGGTCCAGTACATTGCTACGGCAACTGCAGCCCAATAAATGTTTGCGCTATTAATTGCTGAGGGTGCAGGCCCACTTTCTTGAGCAATTGTCCTCGTCTGGAAGTAGAGGGAGTGTTCTGGGAGGTTTTCCTGGAATTCAAGGTTACTTAAGAGGAAAGATTAAGGACTACAATTTACCTCTGTGCTTTCAGCTAAAGCACAGACATAAAATACAAGCAAAGATGTCATGCTGGGCTTTGATCCTGCTTCATTTACCTTGCAGGTCAGAGACAATGCTTTTTTGTCGGGAGCCGCTCCCGCCATTACAAGATGGCGCCGGCTTCCTGTTTCCTGGTTCTTCTTGCCAGCATTTTCGCGCTTCTTGTCAGCATTGCTTCGCGATTTGCGCATGCGCCGCCTTATGCTAATGTAGGATTGTGTGATCCTCCAATGGGAGATCACATGTTAATTGGGTATTGTGTGGAGCACCAATTACAGATGAACACGCCTCTCTGCTGGCTATTTAAGCAGAGCACAACCCGGGGTCTGGGTCCTTCTCCATCTGCTGTTAAGAGCCTCACAATAAAGTTGCTGCTGGACAAATCCGTTGTTGCTGCGTCGTCCTTATCGGTGAGGGCTGCGCGCGACAAGTGGTGCCGAAACCCGGGAGCCGCCGAACCTCGGAGGAAGAGGAACCACGACAATCTGCTGACTCTAGTGAAGAGGAAGAGATAGAGCTCGATCCTGATGAGCAAGCAGAATTAGATGAGGAAGCAGCAAAATATGAAGCAGAGAGATATGGCCCTGACCCGCCTTATGCGCCAGGGTATGGTGCGACAGCGCCCCCTCTCGAGGAAATGATCCAAGTCAGAAAAAGGAGTAAAGCTACTAGGGCTATGGCTCCTAATTCATTAATTTCAGAAAAGGAAAGAAAGAAAATTCAGGCTGCTTTCCCCGTCTGGGAAGATGCGCAAAATCAAAGGCAGCACTCACCGTTGGATCTGAAACAATTGAAGGCTTTGGAGGAGTCAGTACAAACCTATGGTATTAGCGCCTCATTTACGCAGGCGCTGATAGAAAGACTAGCAGCCGCAGCTATGACTCCTGATGACTGGTCCAAAACAGTGAGAGCATGTCTTACTATGGGACAATATTTAGACTGGAAATCCATTTATCAAGAGCTGTGTATGGCTCAAGCAAAGCAAAATATAGCCAATCAACGGCCTCAATGGAATTATGATATGCTTACTGGACAAGGCCAGTGGGTAGTTAATCAGACCTTATACCCACCTGAAGTATATGAACAAATACCGGTAACAAATCAAGGCTTGGCAGCAGCTGTGCTCTCTGCTCTTATTACTCCTTACACTAGCCATCAAGTACAGGTGCTATGCTCCACTCTAGATGTATGGGCTGTGTTACGATGCACCTACTCCGGCAACATTGATAATCATTAAAGGACCGGATCCTATTTTTATAAGATCCAGGGGAGCTGTGTGTATTTTCCCACAGGACCAAGACGAGCTTGGAGGTGGAGACCCAGGAGATTCGATGGGGGATCCTGTCAGCCTTTCCTCGACCCATGCCGGTGATGCATGATGCACAAGTCTTCCCAAGATTTTTCGCCACTAATGACTCTCTGGGACTACCTTATTTGCCAATGTCTATCCTCCGCCCTCTCCTATTTTAAGGAATGGGTTGGTGTGGGCATGTTTGGAGTGATGTTTCTCGCAGGTTTGTTCCTCTGTTTTTGGCTGCTCTGCCGATTTAAGAGAAAACAACATCTTAAAAATGTGGCCATGGTGCGGGCAATGCTGGCTGTGGAACAGGGGACATCCCCCCAAGTTTGGCTTAACATGCTCAGTCATTGAGACACTGTCTGAACTTATAGCACCCCTGAAGGGCACAAGTTCCCATTGCACCAGGATGCTGTTCTAGACAGACCTCTGCACTCCCCAGGGCTCGGGTTCCCATTGCACGGGGCTACGGGTGCGGAGAGTCTCCTGCACCGTGTAACCTTCTTGATCGCTAATGCTGTTGGCTCAGCAGGCTGATCGACAACTTCATGGTGTGTTAATTTTTTCTGACTGACTTGGCCTTTAATTAATATATAAGGGGGAGATGTCGGGAGCCGCTCCCGCCATTACAAGATGGCGCCGGCTTCCTGCTTCCTGGTTCTTCTTGCCAGCATTTTCGCGCTTCTTGTCAGCATTGCTTCGCGATTTGCGCATGCGCCGCCTTATGCTAATGTAGGATTGTGTGATCCTCCAATGGGAGATCACATGTTAATTGGGTATTGTGTGGAGCACCAATTACAGATGAACACACCTCTCTGCTGGCTATTTAAGCTAGAGCACAACCCGGGGTCTGGGTCCTTCTCCATCTGCTGTTAAGAGCCTCACAATAAAGTTGCTGCTGGACAAATCCGTTGTTGCTGTGTCGTCCTTATCGGCGAGGGCTGCGCGCGACACTTTTTAGCAAAAGCAGCTGCTTCTAGGTTCTTGTTTCAGTGATTTCTGTTTTGATATGTGGAGGCAGTTTAAGGTCACAGGTGTTCGGGAGCAATAGAGATTATGTTCAAGCTTCCGTGGATAAATGTAGAAAGGGTCAGGGATATTTTCAGAAGTGCACGGCATTTGGCCAAAGCATGGTGCTGTGGGTTCAACTGCATCTCCTAACATATGTGTACTGAAATGTTAACCCCTTGGTACTCAAGACATCTTTTAGGAAGGTCAGCTGATGAGACTGACAATCACCATGGAAACACGCCACTGGGCAGTCTGTTAATTGAGCTGGGAAGACCTACCCTGAATGTGAGCCACAGTCTTCCATGGGCTGCAGTCTGGGACTGAATAAACAGGAGAAAGAGAGCTTATCAAAAGCAGCCTCTATCACCCTCTGCTTCCTGACTGCAGAAAACCAGCTGCCTCCTGCTCCTGTGGCCTCCTGCTCCTGCGGCCACGCCTTCCCAGCTGTGAATGTATCCTTACCTCACACAGAGCCAAATAAAACCTTCCTTCTTTACCTTGCTTTTGCCCATCAATTTGTGACAGCAATAAGAGTGTAACTAGTACATCAGAAGATCATTTTATTTGGAGACTGAACATTGTAGCAGTGTCGATGAGAGCATGCTTCTCCCAACTGTGGTTTAGGAAAAGGCAGAAGCAGGAAAGCCACTCCTACTGGCTCTGAAGCAGGCCATAAAACACAGGGTGCCCACTCTCTTCTTTTTTGAAGATCTTAATAAGACAGGTGCCCCTCTTAATGCTGGAGGGAAGAAATTTTATACACATCTGGATGTCCAGAAAAATCTATGCAAGCAGGCCTTGATGAGCTCCCCCGACACCCCAGTTTATTACCCTCAGATCACATTCTTCTCCCTAAGTCGCAGCTCTACACAATGGTCTACAACATTTACATACATACATAGCTTTCCCTAGTCACTTATGAAGGCGCACCTGTCTCATAAATATCTGGTACAAGCTTAATATATTTGTTAATTTTTAGTGTATATTTTCTAATTATTTGAGAATTTCATGCTTGCCTACTATGTATTTTGATCATATTCACACCACACTCACTCCCAAGTTTACCTCCACTTTCGTTCACCCTCCCTTCCTCCTCCCCCTCCTTCTCCTCCCCCTCCCTCTCTTCCTCTCCCTCCTCCTTTTCCTTCATACCTTACTGAGTCCAATTCATGCTGCCAAGATAGTCATGAACATGGGACAATCCACTGTACCATGGTGGACCTACCAGGAGCCACACCCTGTTAAAAAAACCCGACTCCTCCATTAGCACACAGAAACTGTTGACAGTTTCTCAGGAGCACTCACCCCTACCCCACCTTCCACCCTGGAATACTGGCTGCTTGATCTTGCATAGGTCTTATATACACCTATGTAAGTTCATTGGTCCTGTCATGTCCAGGAGATGCTGTTTCCCTTCAGTCCTCTCGGATATCTAGCTCCCTGATATCTGTTTAGAATGCCCCTGTAAGAGGCTGGGGGCATGGCTCAATCATAGGGCACTTATTTAGTACAATTTTTTCATTTCACATTATTTCAGAGATACTGATTAACCAGCCTGCCTCATCTTAGGCTTGAAGACAATCTTATAGTAAAGACAAACTGAGTTCATTCCTGTTTATGATTAAATCTGATTCTCAGGGATTGGGCTATGCCCCACCTGTAACCTTAACTACAGATGGTCCTGTACTGCCTGACCCAGGAAATAGCAACCATGTCTTTATTCCAAAGATTATTATAGCCACCTTGTTTTATGACCACCTTGTATGATGATGTGTTATTATGACCATCTTGTATGACAACCTGTTATTATGACTACCTTGTTATGACCGTCTTGTAATGACCACTTTGTTATGAGCACTTGTTTTATGACCACCTTGCTATGACCATCTTGTCCTGACCATCTTATCATGACCATATTGTCATGACCACCTTGTCACAGCCACCTTGTCATGACTGCCTTGTTTTATGACTACCTTGTCTTTGTTTCAAGAGGGTGTTATGACCCACTTATTATATTTATGTTCTGCTTATTTGCCTATTAGCCCTGCTTCTTTGCCTGTTAATTCCCCCATTGATATACCCCCTGCTCTGAACTACAAAAAAATCCTTATCTTAACCATGTCCAGTGCTGATTTCTTGAACCTCATCTTTAGGGAGAGACAGCCAGTATATACAAATAAAAAAGCTTGCAATAATTAATTTGGCCATGATTTGGGTCAGTAGTCTTTCTCCTTGCCCCTGTGGGATTAACAGTATTTCCTGCACCTTGGAGGAAGGATGTGTGGTGTAGATGGACCACAGTAGTCTATGAGTAGTCTGCTGACACTTATTCTTTGCACTTTTACCAGTCATGAGTTTCTGCATTAACCACCAACCACATCTAAAAATCTTTCTATGGTGAGCACTGTTCTAATCTATGGGTAAAGATCTGTCTTTAGAGGGCACTTAAATACTACATTCATTTAATAAAATTGTGGTAGTAGGTTTGTCTTTGAGGCTTAGGAGCTCTCAGCCACGGGTTCTATTTTGAATGTTGAATGTATTTGCATGGTTTTCTCTTGTTAATCTGCCTTTTCTCTGAGAATCTCAATGCGTGAAGCAAAGATGTCCCATTTCCTCTGAAACAAGAGAAAATGTGAAGACATATAGATTAAACAGATGC
>NW_026586550.1:6136950-6155530 GCF_907164565.1 Psammomys obesus
CACACACACACACACACACACACACACACACACACACGCCTTGATGTTGGAGACAAGCCCTGAGAAACTTCTGACCTTTTCTCATTCCCCCCACCCTGCTACACCTGGTTGACCAACATCCTGCTTGGCAGTTGCAGAAATGTGCTAACTGTACCATGACTTCTCAAAATAACCGCAAAGTGTTCCAGGCCCTGGGCCAAGAAGATTTTGTAACTTCCACCCTGCCCTTCCCTGAGTAAAAATGTTCTACACTGTGCTTTTCTACCCTGCCCTTCCCTGAGTAAAAAGGTTCTACATTGTGCTTTTCTACCCTGCCCTTCCCTGTGTAAAAAGGTTCTGTTCTGTGCTTTTCTACCTTCACTCCTCCCTCGCCTCGCCCCTATCTAAGGTTGGCCTTAAAAGCCTGCTTCGGTTCAATAAAATTTGACTCTTGACAAGTGCACATTTGCTTGAGTCCTTTCTTTCTCCCGCTTGTCTTTTACAGGCTGCGACCCCCCTCACCCCCACGAATAACTAGGTCCCGCGGGTCAGGGCACCTTATGGAGGTTGGAAATATCCTGCCCCAGACCACAGAGCTAACACAAGCTGGGAGAAGAGCCATGTCTTCATTTAGAAGCCACATCCCTGTCTAGCCCCTTCAGAGGGAGCATGGCCCTCTGGCATTCTGGAGCAAACCTAAACAGTGACACACGTCTATTCTAAGTTTCTGTCTGTTAGGGAAGGATTTCAGAAATGTGTGGACTCAGAAGGGACACAGAGGTCCCTATTATAGGTCTCAGAAAAAGAAGGGAAGTCCTGTGCTACAGGTTGGTAAGTAACCCACAGTATATGATGGTGGCCAGGTTGTCTATTTTTCCTGGTCAGTGAGGGGAGAGTCAAAGTCTTCCTTCTTTACTTAATATGTGTCTGTTATGCAAATGTGCCCTTGTAGCCCCTGATGCTTTAGGGTGCTTGGTAAATTTCCTTTGGGAAAGGAAGAATTGTCAATTAACAGATGGTTACAGCCTGCCATTTCTTTTACAGCAGATTTGAAGATAAAGAGGCTGCTGCAGAAAGCATGGCCTGAGTACCCCAAATGTTAAAGCCAGCAGACCAGTAACAATGTCAGCCTCAACCAGGACGGAGCTTGACCAGCACAGCAGCCAGAGGAGGGGAAGAGGCCCCTTATCTTTTTTTTTTTATTATTTTATTTTTTTCTTATCAGTTACATTTTATTAACTCTGTATCCCAGCTGTATCCTGCTCCCTCATTCCCTCCCGAGGCCCCTTATCTTTTAGGAACCCCAACTCATGTAAAACCAGATGCAGGAAAGAATGTCAGACTAAGCCCCCATGTAAAGTAGAATTGGTTTCTTAGGAGCCATTTTTAACACATTTTAAGCACAAAAGTTAAGAAGGAAGAAAGAGGCCACAGCAACGCTATGGGGTGCTCAAGACAGAGCCTCACTGCACTTGTCTTCACAATAGGCACATGTAAAATAGGGTCTGGTTTAAAGCTATTATCTTCTAAGGGCTACTAAGGAACTTATATGACGTCACAGACTGGTTTCTGGATGCCTGACAGGATTAAAATCGACAAGGTAGAGCTCTAGATCACAAGATGCAGAAGGGGAGGCCATGTAAACAAACTGAATATTCTTAAGATTCCTGGAAAATGTCTGAGCAAAGCATGAGACTGCCCAGGTTGCGTAGCACAGCCAGAGTCATTGCTTTTTTAACATTAAATGTCTTTACAGCAAAGAAAGTATCTCCACACCATTGATCTTCACAGAAAATGTTTATTATACTGGGATTTTCACTTCTCACCTAGCAAGACAACATTTCCTTTTCCCATGCCCCATAATTCTGTCTTTTATTGTTCCCGGCTTTCACCTACCCAAAGGCTAAGAATGTCTCCAGACAGTATCTGAGGCAGGATGCAAGTCATCTAACTATATAGATGGAATCTCCTCTGCCTGTATGAAGGGATCACCTGTCAGTAAAACGCTAATGGCTGTTAGCTGAGGCATGAAATAAGGAGGTGGGAGTTCCTGGGACTGAGGGTGGCTCTGGGAGATAAAGGTGCATATTTGTCCCGGGATACTGAAGATGGACAGATAAAACTGAGCAGAGGTAATAACCCAAGCGGCAGAACTAAGACTGGAATAAAGGAGATATTAGTTATGAGCAAATCAGGGAACATGCCTAGCTATATTAGCCTAGGCTTTTGGAAATATATTTAAGCCTCAGAGTCATTGTTTCAGAATCTGTTGTGCTGAAGAAAAACAAGCATTTACAATGTGCCCAATGTGGGTCGGTAAAATGTTGTTAAATATTTATTAAATTCTAGGGGGCTATTCTATAACTCGGCTAGCTCCCAAATAATTGACACAGTGACCTATTGGTTTATTTAAACAAACCTTTAGCACAATAATTGGACAGATACGATTTAACTAATTGTCTAAGCTAGTTTGGCTATCCTCCCAGCTCCATTCCCCAATTTGCTTGCCAATAAATGTCCTGTCTATGCTGGATCTAGTCCTCTTTTTCCATCTCTTTTTCCTTCTCTCTCTCTCTTCTCCCACTTCCTCCTTTCTCCTCTCTTCTCACCCTTCTCTCAACTTGAGTGGCCCTACCTGAGCCCCCCAGCCTGGGTACTGAAGCTCTGCCTATCTTTATTCTGCCCAGTAATTGGCTGTCAGCAACTTTTTTTAATCAATCACAGAACGTTGGGGTGCAAAGGTTATGCGAGAATGTACTTGTCTGGACTACAACCAGCTCTTAGAGGCAAGTATTTAGCATTTGAATACTCAGCAGCATCAGACCCACCCCCAACACACCGACCTGATAATCCAAGCAATATAGTTTTGTGCCACTTGAAAAATGACCTTCTTTATGACTTTCTTTTGTCCTGTTATGAAAACTCCATAGAACTGTCGCCAGCAGACCATACCTTGCTGCACTTCTCTTGCTTTCTAGTCAAACCCTACCCTCATGTTGGGACCCCCAAGAAAAGATGGTGTTTGACTGAATCTCTGTGTTCCTCTTCACAATGTGGCCACATTGAATAAATTGCTCGTTCTTACTTTCCTCTGTTAATTTGACTCTTTTAATTGGGTTACTAAGAACAGGCAACCAAACTAGTGTGTTGGGGTACACTACAGGCTGTGACCCCCTAAATCTGGTAACAAAACAAACCAGCAAAGGAAGTCTTAATTAGAGAAACCACAGGAGATTAGAGAAGAGGGGAGGATGACAAGAGCTGCTAACACCACACTGACCCTAAAGGAAAATTTCTGCTAAGAAGCTGCGTTATGCTCTTACACACCACACAGGTGTATACACAGGTGTGGTACAAGGAACTTAATTGTGAGAAGGTTGGGAAGAGGGAGGGAGAAGATATAGACTGAGTGAGCCATGAGAGAGACAAGCAGACAGTGTGTGAAAGCAAAGTGAGGAGGGAGACAGACAGGCAGAGAGACAGAAGGACAAGCAGAGAATACAAGAGGGAGAGAGGTGGCAGGCTTGTTGCCTTTATCTGGCCGGTAGCAGGTGATGACATCAGGTTGCTAATGAACCTAGGAGTGGGCTATTGCATTGGCTTGTAAACTAACACTCCTTCCTTTTCCTATAATTAAAAAAAAAAAAAAGAGCTGGGGAGGGGTCTCAAGGCAGAAATGAGATGAGACCATTGGACTGCTTCTCATGCAAAGCAAGTTAAAGTATATCAATGTAAGTTCATTGGAAGCAGTTCTTGGCCACCATGCAAGGAGATAAAAGAGAGAGGAGGAGAAACAAACAAACAAACAAAAACAAACAATCAAAAAAAAAAAATCAAGAGCACCAAAATGTCCGGATTATATAGTGAAGGGAAAGGGGAAGTCCCTGCCCCAGAAAATTCAGGGTGGGGAATTCAAGCCCTGCCCTGCAACAGATAGGGACTGAACAATGCTGGAGAACCTGCAGCGGTTTGTCCCAGGTCTGAAGCACACCATTTCAGCCTTTTGTTGATGATAAATGGATAAGGAGTTGTCTCTGGCTGCTTCTGGCTGACACTGGAGCATTAATAGGGGAGCCAAAAGGCTGATGTGTTGGCCATGTCTGGGAAGAGCAGGCCAGGATCTGTGAGGACATCTGTGGCTGGGAGGGAAAGTGCAGGTCTGGCTTGATGCAGTCTGCAGGGTTAGCTAGAGCACTTGTGGGTAGCTGCTTTGGTGCTGTCCTGGATGTAGGAACATCTGAACCTGGCAGAGTACTGGGACATATATGGACAGAAGACAGACTTAAGTGGGTTAAGGAGAAAAATAGGTGTACATTTGAAACTGTTTGGGAGAGAGAGCAGAAAGGGAAGGTTTGGAACAAAGAAGAGAAAAAAAAGCTTGAACACAGGTTTGGAACCTCCTTCCATTTACCTGATCAATGGTAATAATTAAAAGGTCCTGTTTTAGATCTGTCACCTAAGTGATATTGAGGATAAGTTTGGTTGCAGAGGTGTGTAAGCTTAAAAGCCCTTAAAGTGAGCAATAGGTAAAGGGATCGGAAACTCCAGAAGACATCCCAGAGGGGAACTGGAGAAACCGGCAAATAGAATATTCCCATGGGAGAGCAGAGTCAGTGACCAGTCAAGGTGTCCCAAGAACAAGGTCTGACTTGAGGAAATTGGTGCAATCTGTTCCAGTAGCTTGTCAGTGCTGGTCAGAGATCAAGGGCATAGCCAGGACAGACACAGTTTATCTACCTAGGATTTTCATCAGCAGACAAAACTGTGCTTCAGAGGATCTCACCCAAGGGAAAGGCCCTAACTGAAGGTCAGCAGGAAGAAACAACCGTAAACTTGAAGACCACAGTTGGGCATACCGCCACTCCCCATTGAATCAGAGAGGTGCTGGCAGTCTCTTGGACAAAGGGAAGCATTTACACTGACCAGGAAGGAAGGGAAACTCATCAATCAGCCAGAGTTAGGTGCAGAAATGTATTTATCATATAGCCAGTGAGTGAACCAGGAGTAGGGTCCCAGTGATGTGATTTCAACCCACTGGGTGGGAAGCACATTTGAAACTTTGGACCCATGGTTTTGGTAGCTGGGGAGGGGAGTCCCAAAACCAGGGAAATAGGGGAGGAATCCCACCCTCTTGAATAGGCCATAGGTGGCAAACTTAGGTTGTTGATTGGTAGTACTTATCTGGATCCTGTTTGACTTGACAGGTAGATTTAGATAGATGTCCTGTAGCTTCTAAGAATCTTCTTAAGTTTGCAAAGAAGATAAGCCTTAAACTTGTTAGCAGCACCTTTGTTATCTGCATTGAAGTACACATTGTAGAAAAAGGCAGTGACATACTCCTCTGTATTAACAGCATAAATGCTCTTGAAGAAGCCTTCTGTGAAGTAGAAGGGACAGAAGCTCACTGGACCTTGATTTTTAGTATGATTACACACCATGAGAGTGGGGCTTCTTCTCTATCCAGAAGACTGGATGTGTATAAGTTTAACACAATGAGAAACATTTTAAGAAACATTTTACATAAATACTTAAAAGACAAACCAAAGGAAGTTTAAAGTCTTGAGCTTGGAAGCATGAATGTGGATTGTAGAGTGGAATGTTTCAGAGTTAGATGAATAAATCAGAGTTTTAGTGGTTAATGTCAACACTCTAAAAAACTAATACAACAGTAGCATAGCGACAGGAAGACTTCTGAAGCTTTTTTTTTTTTTAATTTTTGGATATCTTCAATCACGTTTTTAGATCCTAAAATAATTTCTTAGGCCCTCATACCTTAAGATTCTGTATCCTTAGGCCTGTAGCCAATCATTTACCATGAGACATGGGTGAAATTGCTGGGAACAGTGACTTAAAGTAAGTTCTTTTACATCTGAGGCCTGCTTTTTGAGTCTGGTGACAAGGTAGACTGTATCTAGACCTGGCAGTAGCAGCTCTAGGAGTGAGGCTTAAGGCCCGGTCTTTAAACATGAAAAGGTATCTGAAGCTTCTTTATCTTTAGCATGAGGTCTGTGAGTAAGACAAAGCCTTTTGCCTTTTTAAATAAGAGACCTAGTATCTAGTAGTTTTAACTAGCTAATTAATTGACTAATGAACTAACATAGGGGATTACCTTGGGATAAGGAGCTAATTGCCTGTTTTGTAGCTGTCAAGCTACCATTAACTCAACCGTCAGCATAATCAGAGACTGGGGAAGGATAAATTGTAATCTAAATGAATCTATATGTATTTATCAAAATGACAAAGATGACTAGCCAGTCATAGTCTACTCCCTAGACGTTGTCCCAGGTCCCTATGACAACGCCGACAGTCTAGTCATCAGACACAGAAAAAATCCACCCGCCCCCACCATGCCCCCTACCATGGAGTGAGAACATGTGAGAGACTGACTTTACCTCATTTTCAGCAACGTGAGACAATAACTCTCTGGGTGTCTCATTTGTCTACAGTTCAGGCTGGGCCCTAGCAGTGGGTGAGAAGTTGGGGTAGTCTTGCCCAGTGGTTAGCATATCACAATCCAGAGTTGAAGTCATTTGTTGTACCCAAATCTTCTTAGAGACCTCCTTGAGAGTTACTGTTAGGATCTGGAAATCTCTGTCTGTCATAATAAGCTTACACATGTTAAAATGCCATATTTATCAGGTCTCTGACAGGTTTGAAGGTTAGCATATTTGAGTTAAGCAATCTATGTCTGTAGTCTAAACTACACCTTGTAAACATAAAACAGAATGGTATGATCTGTGATTATGTCATATTCTGTAGTTAAGTGTTTGAGGACCAGTTCTATCTTAAGTAGATCTAAATACTAAATAATCCTGCAATCAATAAAAGGTCTTTGGCTTATCTTAATCATTAAAGACTAAGACTTTAGGTTTCATTTCTGTTAAATGGGAGCCTTAAAAAACATAAACATAGTCCATAAAGAGAGAGAGCATAGCAGTGTTTTTGTATGATTTAGTTTATAAAAAGTCCATAGCTTATAAAAGTCTAAGCCTATATTAATAGATTAATAGCATTATCATATTCAGGAAACAAGGCTAAGCATATTCCTAAGGCAGTGATTTTTAACCTTTTTGAGAGTGAAGATGGAGCATAATAACCAAGTTTTAACACTGTAAACAAATGAGTGTCTCTAAAATTAACATATCCCGACTTAAAAGTGTCTTTGGCATTATGTTACATGCTTTAAGATTATTTAAGCACAGGCTTTTAATTATTGACTCTGGATAATTAAAAAACATGACTGGGTGAACAGTGATACAGCTGTACAGTATAGAATTACAGTATAGAATTACAACCTTAGAATTACAGTTGAATCTATTATAACAAATCCATTGGCCTGAGGAGGTAAACCCAGAACACAGCATCTGGAAGTGGGAAAAATAGCATTTATTCACACTTTTGTGTGAATTTGGACATTTATGTCCAAGAACAAGTAAAGACATAGGTAATTAGATATACATTTCAAATTAGCTTGTTTATCTGAATAGGTCTTTATAACCTTGAAATTTTTGCATCATATAAAGAATATTTTGGATCAAGGTTGAATCATATATACAGCATGTTGTAAAAACATAACTTTGAAATTATATAAAAATCCAGCCAATTGTTGCTTTCTTAGCCTAAGAGGAGATAAAATAATAAACAGAGGCTTAATTATGACTAAGAAGTTTTAAAGTAGTTTCATACCACGTGGTTATCTTAAGATGGTGGTATTTAAAAACATCTGTGTTGGGATCCCTAAGCAGGCATCTCTACGGCCAGCCCCAAGGGACCTGACCAACCGGATATCAGGTATCTGTGAAGCCACCTACGGAGCACCTGGCACGGTCTGCACATGCTCTGGGTCACATTATAAGAGAACTTGAAGCTTCTCCTCTCTCTCTCTTTCTCTCCTGCCCTGCACAGAGACAGTCTCTGCGACTCCTTCCCTCAATAAACCTCCAACGTGGCGTCATTTGTGAACCCACCGTGAAACTGTTGCACAATCCTAACAATCTGTGCTTCTATAGACGTTAAAAATACAGATGCATACACATATACGCTCTAAACGAGTTTGGGCTTAGATTTTAAACATCATAACCAATAAGCAAAACATAAATCCTTATATAAGCTTTTTTTTTTTTTTTTTTTTTTTTTGAGAGCAGAAAAGAAATCAGAAGATTTTTTATTTTTAATAGTTGGGAAGTACAGTTTTAGAGATAGGAGTAGAGCTTAGGTACTGGGGAATCATTTGCCTTGGTTAGATTTTTCTGAGATCCAATGGGGGGTGGGAAAGGCATGCTTTTGGAATCCTGCAGGCCTGCTGCAGGAGCTGGGCAGGGGCCAGCAGCCATGAGTGGCTCCACTGAAAAAAAGAGTAGAATTTAGGATCAGATTTACGGACAAATGTTTTAGAAGCGACTCAGGAGAGCTCAGATTTGTGCCTGGAGCAGGTGTCCTGCTTCAGCCGGGTTCAAGCACGTCCGGGAGCGTCTGGGCCCGCAGTGGTGGTTTGTGTCTCCTGAGAGGTCACAATAGCGGGACAAAGGCGGAGACAGGTGCGCTCATGGAGGCCCTTGAAATGGGCATTTGCTTACCTAACAATAGAAGAGCGTCTGGCACAAGCTATGGAGAGGGCAGCAGATTACAGTGGGGTTCGGTGGATGCGGCCCTGAGGTGGCTCCGGTGTGGGAGAGAACTTGGTTGCGGCCAGTATAGAGAATGGGATTCTGGGTGAAAACCACGAAAGTGTCCATTGGGTTTCGACACCAACGTAATAATATATCTTAAAATGCCACACAACAGATCTGGTAATGAACAGATTTATTGTACGGAGGGAGAGGTTGAGAAGGGGCGGGGGAAGAGGAGAGAAACCGAGGCAGAGAGCGTGAGGTGACCGGTCGGTCTGTCGTCCTTTACATCTGGTGCACACACAGCTGAAGGGTGTCTGGCACACACCTGGAGGCGGCAGTTAATGGCGTCAGGTTGCTAGGCAACCTAGGAGCGCTGCATCTGCCTGTGGACTAACAAGCTGTGTCTGCAAATACTGATTGGCTGATTAAAACCGGTGTGAGATGGAGAAGTTGGGATGTCACAGGTCCAGAGGCTAACTATATTATCTCAGGCTAGCTTTAGCTAGGAATGAATTCCTTGCCCACCTCTGTGTGTGTCAGAACTAACATAAATACATAAAAACCGTTTGGGACCTATTAGGAGACGGTAGGCTTCCCCAACCTTAAAGCTAAGAGCACCATCTTAGGCCTACAGAAAAGCCCCCACCCCCATCTTCTTGTAACCACCTCTTTGATGTGCTTTAAACTTCCCCATCTACTTTAAATGTACTTTAAACACCAATGTACTTTAAACTTCCTCGATTTATGACTTTCTTTATTCTGTGAAACTAAGAAACTGCTTCCACATTAGACAATATATATTTTATATAATATAAATACAATATAATAATTTATATTATTTATACAAGTCTGTTCCTGGGCCATGCTCACTCACGTGACTCCTCTTCTGCCTTTTACAGTGAGAGCTGTGCTTTTTCTGTTGACAAGACTCAGCAAAAGTTTGCAAGCAAGGTGCAAGGGAGAGGAGGAGCCAGGTTGAATGCAGGGCTCTGAGCTTTGAAGACTAAGACAGCGTGCCCAAGGTCAGCTTTAATAGGGGATTCTGAGGAGATCTTTCCCAAATGCTGACTTTGAGGTGTCTGTTAAGCCTCAAGCAGAGGAGTCCAGCCACTCAAATGTGTGCCTTCTCTGTTAATTATTTCAAACACTATAGAAAAGAGTATGAGACAGAAACTGGTCATGTTAGAGTTAGCATATAGGCAGCCTACCTCTAAATTGCCTAGCAACCTATGATGTCATCATTTGTCGATGCTGCCAGGAGCCTGGAATCCCCATCTCTTTACTTCTCTCTCTCCTCTTCCTCTCTGCCTTTCCCTCTGACTCTCTGTCTGTCTTCCTCCCCACTCACTATTCTCTTCTCTCTTCTAAGCTCTCCCACTGTCTCTGTCTCCCCTTTCCCATAATACACTTGCTTGTACCACATCTGTCGTTCACCATGTAATTTATATTATTTTTACAGTAAGACAGTTTCAGGGTAGGAGGCCCTAAAAGTAAACAGTTTTTTTTTTTTCCCTTGGCTAAAAGCTAGAAATATCCCTGATGCTATCTGCAGTTCCTTGCTGAAAATGCCAGAAAAGTTTAAGCCCAAATAAATGTCTCTGGCTCTGACTGGGCTTAAGTCCCGGCATGCCAGAGGCCCTCTGGTTCCTGGTCTTGTTGTCACACACACACACACATCCCCCCCATCCCCCAGAAGGATCCCACATTCATTGTCTGGAAGCTGTATGCAAGGGTGTGACCAGAATGGAAAGAAGGCACCTACACCTCCTGGTTGGGTCAACTGTGTCGACCAGGTCATTGCCCTACCCATGTCACTCTGTGCAGCACCCTGTGGAAGGCTTAGCAGTTTGATGGCATTGCATTTCTAGGGCCTCAGACTACACAAGAGCTCTCTGTTTCTTACTCTTAATCTCCTGTCATAGATCTTTAACAAGACTGCTCTCTGATCTCATCTTTTCATTGTCCATGAATTCATTCTTCAAATTCATGAACAGGAACCCAGAGGCCACAGTGGGACTAAACCAACCATCTTCTGTAACCAGGCAAGGCCTCAAGTGGAGGGGTTAGGACACCAACCCAGCCACCAAAACTTTGACTTACAGTTGGCCCTGCCAGCAGTGTGGTGCCTAGCAGAGTCATCATTAAAGAGACCAGAGAGACTTCATCCAGCAACTGACGGCAGCAGATGCAGAGTCCCACAGCCAAACATTAGGAGGAGCTCAGGGGTCCCATGGAGGAGGGGGAGGATTGGAGGAACAGAGGGATCAGGGACACAACACAAGAACACAGCTCAGAGGATCAAAAGACAGGAACTCATGGGACTGGAAGAGATCAGCCTGTTGGGTTCTGCTCTAGGTCCTCTGCATGTCTGCTAGAGCTGAGTAGTTTGGTGTTCTTGTGGAAATCCTAACAGTGGAAGCTGGGGCTGTCCCTGACATTTTTGCCTGCTTGTGGGACCCTTTTCCTTCTTCTCCTGTGATGGTATGTGTCTGGTGTTAACGTAACTTGTTGTGCCGTGTTTGGTTGATGTCCCTGGAGGCCTGCTTGGGGATGGGGTGGGAATCTAGGTGACAGGAGAGTGGGGATGTGGTTTTGGGTGAAAGAGGGAGGGGAAACTGCAATCAGGATATACTATATGAGAAAAAAAAAAACAAAATAAGACAGAAGAGAGCCCAGCAGCCACTGACTCAGTGGAAGTTCCATGTGACTATGAGCCCCTAGTGTTACACTACCACCGTCCCACCACCTTCCCAACCTCCCGCCCCACCACCTTCCCAACCTCCTGCCCCACCACCTTCCCAACCTCCCGCCCTACCACCTTCCAAACCTCCCACCCCACCTCAAGGTACAACTCACTCGAGGTAAGAGGAAAATCCCCATTGAGCTCAAAGACACCCTGTTTTCCTCTTATCCCTATTAGCAAGGAAAAGGCCTACTCACTGGCAAAAACTGAAATCTGGCTTTTAACAAGCTGTCTGTCTCTCTCCTTAGAAGGAGGAAATTATGCAAAAAGTGTTGTTTGTCCTGAAAAGTCTGAACCAAAGAATAAGAGCAGGATGTCCAACAGGTGACCCTCGGAGCCGCTCTCCCCCAGGAGAAGCAGAGATGGAAAGCTCTGAGCTGCAGCTCCTGGCTTTCTTTGGGGAGTTAATTAGCTGGTGAGTATGAGCTCTGGGCCAGAGAGGAAGCAGGATCATCAAAGCATTCTTAATTGATGCATTGGGAGAACAGACAAAGCTGTGGCCTCCTGCAGACATTATATGCTTTTGCTCCAGAAGTCCCTTCTTTAAAGCAGCATAGGAAAAGCCTTGGCTATGTGAAGCAATGAAGGACCCTAGCCTATCTCTACTTTAGACACAACAGGCTCAGTACTTAAGTGTTCATGAAGCAGGAACCAGTGAATCCTAGTGACCCTAGGCTAGACACTATGAGCTGTCATGAGGTTCTGTTGGTCTGTTGGGGTCTGTTGGGTCTGCTTAGCTTTTCGTTTTCTTTTTTTTTTTTTTTTTTTTGTTATTTTCTGGATGCTGGCCAGAGCCTAAGTATGATTTATTTATTTATTTATTTATTTATTTATTTATTTATTTATTTATTTATTTATTTATTTTAAATCAGGCTTCTTTCTCTCAAGCTCCTCTTCCCCATGTACCTGCTGGCCTCCACTGTGGTTCAGAGCCTCCATGAGATGCTCTGGTTCTGTTCTGGATCTGCTTCACTCCTTCAGGGAATGGGCATCAAACCCAAAGTGCACACTCCCCAGCCACAAGGTCACAGTCTCTCAACAGAAACATAAAACATGGAGTCCCTGTTGGGAGCTGTGACTTCAGCAGCCGGCTTTGATATTTAAATCTCTGTGGAGAGATGGCTTTTAGCAGGCCTTTACTAATGGCAGAAAAGAACTTGCAAGTCCATCTCCTTTTGTTTGTGACAGCAGGTGGGATAGCTTGTGAGGGTCACACCTCTTCCTCAGGCTCCATGTGCAAATTAACCTATTGTTCTAAGATGTTTTACTGGCTAAAAGTAACTGCTGACAATAAAAGAGGTCAGAGGGCTGGAGGCAGAGGAGGAGGCAGAGACTTGGGACTTTCTGCTGGCACTGCTTGCTGCAGCAGCCTGCCTTTTGCTGTGACTGTCGAGTCTGGACCTTTAAAAAGTTTCCTGTGTGCTGTGTGTTTATTTTATTAATATTAATCCTCACTCCCGACTCAAGAACTGTTAGACTCTGCTGGCTGGCTCCGGCAAGTCCCAGGTTCTGCATTCCTCAGGAAGGGCTGGAGCACAGACCAAGGTCCATGTGACAGGACTTCCAGTCTCCCCAGGGATGTGGAAAAGAGTTTTCCCACAGAGTGTTACAGTTAGCTCTTTCAGTGAGATTGCTGGTACCAGAAAGTTGGGAGCTCCAAAGCCAAGGCACACAGTGGCAGGAGGCCAGTTTGACTTGGGAGAACAGAATGGCTGCTTTGAGAGTGGCTAGTCACTGGCTCCTGCAGATGAGCGCTGTGGTGGGCAGAGCAGAGTGAAAGAAGGAGGTATTAAAGTGCTAGTGAACAGCAGAAACTCGCTGTGCTGGGAGAGCTCCAGCGGTGGTGACCGTAACGGTTCTGCAGAGACCGCCTAGCTGGCCATCAAGTCCAGAGGAGAAGGGGAGCCTTCTTTCCCTTGGTGCTACAGCGCTGAATAAACATCCAGTCTGTGCAGGTGATGCTCGCCCACACATTTCACATGCAATGGGAACTTATAAACCTTGGGCAATGGGGAGGGGTGGGCTTAGAGGATGAACGTGTCTGATGGGATGAGGCAGGGATACTGGTGATGCTCTATTTGCATGGGGTAAAATAACAGGTGATGGGGCTGGAGATATGGCTCAGTGGTTAAGAGCGCAGTCTGCTCTTCCAAAGGACCCAGGCTCAATTCCCAGCACCCACATAACAGCTCGTAACTGTCTGCAACTCCAGTTCCAAGAGATCTGATGCCTTTACACTAATGCACATAAACTAAAAATAAATAAAAAATAACAGGTGACAGTTTACGTAACTGACCAACTGTAGCCACCTTGGGGTTGTGTCACGTACTCCTGAGGCACGCCTTTCAGGAAGAGATTCTAAATCTCAAATTTGAGATTTCTAGGGTTTGAATAGGCTCCATCTCGCAAGTCCCATGCCAGTTTCCCTGGAGGCATGAGCCCCCCACACCATGCTGGCTTAACTCAAATAACTAGCCTGTTTTTTTCTCTAGCTTTATCTACTCCATCCTCCTCCTCCAAGAACCTGCTGAGATTACAGCTTGCCTGCCCTGTTTTGTTTTGTTTTTTATGCTACAGAAAGACTGTTTCCTGGAGCTTTCTTTTGAGCTTTGAAGTATTTTATTAAGAAAACTAAGAACCTGAAGAAGGAACACTAATTCTCCTGTTATAGTAACACATGGACTCAGGCAACATGCCCCAAACTTCCAGTACAACAAGTTATTTGTACTTATCAGCTCTCTAGTCAAGGGAGTTAACCTCACCTTCAAGATGGGTGATACTTTACATCCAATAAACGTGTTCAGCAAAATAAACCTAACAGTTTGTCTGAGCAAAGAATGACTCATGAATCAAAGAAAGGAGGTTGGGGAATGGGACTGGATCTGGAAGGGCAGATAAAGGGTATAGCAAGAAGATGATGGGAACTTTGAGCTGTTCTGGGAAGGGAAAACAAAGGAGGCAGCCGGGTCTGCATAGGGGACAGAGCAGGTCATGAGGGTCCGGTGGATGAGGTGGGTATCTTTATCATGTAAGGGATGCCGATGAACATTATGCTAGGAGTGATGAGCTTGGGGTACAGGGTTAAAAGTATTTACCAAACCACAACTGATAGAGAATGTTTAATAAAGAATAGACACTGGACAGGAGCACAGTAAGCAAATTCACAGAGAGAATCACACCCCTGAGGAGAAATGGGGTTCTTTTATGTCAGTTAATTTACTCCTAAGCCAATTATGAGGAGTCACATTTGAATAGATAAGAGGTAGGTAGTATCTTATTTGGTAGAAAACTTTATAATATCATTTGTCTTGTCTGAAACTGGCCATTTGGGGTAAGGCACCAGGGTCATTAGAAATTAGACTCTAATTGTCTAATTGTTTATCACTGGGTCAGGCTCTAAAAGCAGTCAGGTTCCAGTTAGAAAGTGGGGCATTTTGCCTTTGTTTATTTTCTTTGAAGGAGTTGTTTTCATTGCCATCCCTTGAAGGGGCCATCTGGACCCATGAGATTAGGTTATTTTCCAGGGTGCAGTCCCTCCCATCCTAGGTGACTCATTTGGGGCAGGATTTTATCACGATCTGTCCTGTGAAGTGCACTGTTCCATGAGTTCTCTATGCTTCTTGTCATAGAGATGTTCTTTGATCAATCCTGTCATTCATGGAATTCAAGGTCACTGCAGAAAAGAATGATTCAGACAACGAAGAGGAAAAGAGGCAAAAATAGAGTCCAATAGAAGCAGAGTGGAGTCTGCTACTGTGATGTTCGAATGAGAATGGCCCCCACAGGGTCATATATTTGAAGCTTAGTGCCCAGTTGGTGAAGGATTAGGATGTGTGGCCTTTTTGGAGGAGGTATGTCACTGGGGGTGGGCTTTGGGGTTTCATAAGATTCATGCCATTCTGAGTGTGCTCTCTGCTTCTTGCTTGTTGATTTAAATATGAGCTCTCAGCTATTGTCTCAGTCCCATGCCTGCCTCCTTGCCACCATGCTCCCCACCATGATGGTGATGGCCTCTTCTCCCTCCGGACCTATAATCCCAGATAAACTCTCCTTTCTGTAAGTTGCCTAGGCCAAGGTGTTTAACACAGCTATAGAAAAGTAATTAAAACAGTTGGGCTGGTAAGCAATGCTGTTGTTCTCTGGAGCATGAACCTGTCATGTGTGGGGTCTTCAGTTTGACCTGCAGCATATTAAAGCATGAAATTGAAAGGAGAGGAGGGGAAAGATATTGGAGAAATAAGAGGTGGTCATGGTCCACAGACTGGGGCAGGGGTGGCAGCTGCTGCTTTGCCTTCTGTGGTGCCAGGCTGGTTGAAGATGCAGCCCGGGTTTATAATCTCTGCTTACCTTTTCTCTACCTTAGCACCCTTCTGAGAGTACATGTGTAGTCCCACAAATGAATTACACTCATGTCTCTATTGTGTGCTATCCTTACCTCCATTACCATCACACATCCTTGAGTATAACAGGCACTGGACAACTTTGGTTGAATTGAATGACAAAAATCTGGGGTACCTTGTAAAAGTATTAAATACCACAAAGAATACAGAAATTTATTGGTACTTGAAAGAGAGAAGTTGGGAAGGACACTGAGAGGGGCCAAATTGGGAGAAATGTAGGCAAGGTACAGTCCACAGACCCTGGAAGAGACCCTGAGATGGCTGAAATCAGCATTATCTCATTTTCATATGGGAGAGCCTGAGCACAGATTGACTGCCCTTTGTTGACAGATATCCATTTGATCTCACAGAGAAACAGGGGGAGAGAAGTTTCCTGTGGCTCCCTTCAAAATCATTGCATTTCACAGAGAAAGCTCTCTAGATTACAAATGAGAGATGAATAGGAAGTGATTAACTGTCCCAGAGTAGGAAAAAGAAAGGCAAAATAGCTTAAGTAACCATTTAACTACTGGAAACGTCCAAAGGCAGTTACCACCAAGGGAAATGATGAAAGACCCAAGCCAGCTCCTGGCCTGAATGAAGGCAACCATTTTCAGAATCCTGGGCTGCCTCCCACGGATCCTAAATCCATCCTGTGACTAAGAAGGGTGGTGATTTTGAGAAGCTTAGAAGCTACATTCCTAAACCAGAGGGGGGAAATATGCTTTTGAGGAACACACACACACAATCAATGGGAATTATAGTGTAATTTCTACCAGGTTTCCTTGACAAAACTCAGAACTCTCTAACCCACAAAGCACAGGTGGAGGGAGAGCAAGTCATCATCCCCCTGCATCAGAGAAATCAAATTGAAGGACAACAGCAAATGAATGGGGGAGAGTTTAAGAACAAAGGATGGCTAGAGAGATTGCTCAGTGGGTAAATGACCTTGATGTACAAACACAAGGTTCTGAGTTCAAATCCCAGCATGTACACAAATAGGAGCACCTGTGACTCCAGTGTTGAGGGGTTGGAGAGAGGACAATCATGTGGGTCTACTGGTCACCAACCTAGATCAAGGCTCAGATAGATAATCCTGTCTCAAAGGAAGAAGGTAGAGGTGTAGCAAGACAGCTGATGGCCTCTTCTGACCACCACACGTAGACACGCTCATGAACTCACACATACACACACTGCAGAGACACAGGTTGGTTGTGGGCGTAGCAGGAAGTGTAGTGATAGCCCTTTCTCTTTACAGGGCTGTAAAGAGAAAGCTCAATAGCCTACCCACAGTCTAGATACGTTACAAGTGCTCACCACGCCATTCTTGCGTGTCAACCCTCTTGGGCCTCAGAAGGCTAGCAACAGTCTCAAGAGGCATATGCAGAAGTGCCACACAAGAAGCCATCATCTATCTCTCCCTGTCAACCTTTATTCTAAAAAATAAGATAAAAATTGTTCCTAGAAACTGGCCAGCATATCTCTCAAGTGGCCAGACTGCCACCCCATGACCATCTTAAACCAATCACCAGCAAGGGATGGGACCCTTGGTTTGGATGACATCAGTCAAAGGACAAAAACTGGCTGGGGCCATGGAGAATCTGGACTACTAAAGGGAGCCGAGCTTCTGTGGAAAGAAGGAAGAAGGGCAGGGAAGGGGCAGAGAAATGAGGTCATCAAATGTTGCGGTATGCTTTCCCGTGGGTTTCTCATGGCTAATATTTAATTCTTTTTGTTAAGCTAATCATTTCTCTGCTATTTTTTTTTTCTCTAAGAAATGTCAGCAGTGGCTTTTGCAGGCTCTAAATGGACAGAAAGGCAATGTACCGGATGAGTTAGGTTTGTAGATTTTGCTGTACCACCAAGGAGTATATGTGCTGGGAGAAAGTCACCAAATCTTCCTCAACTCTGTTTCATCCACAAAGTGAAGAGTCCTGCCCCCTGCCCCTGGCTACCGGGAGACAGAAAGTATGTAGAGAACTCAGCAATTTCAGGCGTCCTTCCTGAGGGGTTCCATTAGCCCATTAGTTTGAAGCCGGGGCTGTACTCTGTAGTTGTTGTCAACCTACTGTCTTCAAGAGAAATTAAGGAACAGAAATTAATAAGGGAAAATGTTTTTGTTTATAGTTTGGACAAACCAGGGAAAGGAAGACTCCTAATTTCTCTCTGCCTTTCCTGCAACAATGTTACACATTCATAAACAAGATGGAACAAAAGCCAGCACACGTGACAATGTGTGAGATAACCCTTGTCCTCTGAGGCAGGTTCCACATCCTGCCTTAATGCTTCAGCCTTTGCCTCCCCTAGTTGGGATTCCTGGTGAAATTTTAATCAGGATATATTCTTTTAGGGAATATGTTTCACTGTAGGCTAGGAGTTGTTTTCAGGGGAAGCACATGGGGCAAATTTTTCATGGCAGTGGCAAATACCAGACATAATTTAAAGGAGGACAGTTGTTGGTTGGACCCACATTTTTAGAGAATTCAGTTCATGGTCCCTAGTCCTGTGGTGAAGCAGAATCTCTTGATGTCAGGGGGTATTTATCTCGTGGTGGATGGGGAGGAGGTTAGGTTGATTATTAGGCAAGATGGTGGTTTAGTTAGATAGGTAGATACTATAGTTTTGTTCTTTTTTTGTTTGTTTGTTTGTTTGTTTGGTTGGTTGGTTGGTTGGTTTGGTTTTTTGTTTTGAGACAGGGTCTTACTATGTATCTTTGGCTTATCTGGAAAGCAGTATGTCAAACAGGTTAGCCTTGAAATCATAGTGATCCATCTGCCTCTGTTTCCTGAGTGCTCAGATTAAAGGCATGTGCCAAAAAAAGTATGTATGTATGTATGTATGTATGTATGTATGTATGTATGTATGTA
>NW_026586550.1:6155540-6162899 GCF_907164565.1 Psammomys obesus
GTATGTATGTATGTATGTATGTATGTATGTATGTATGTATGTATGTATAGATGTATGTATGCATGCATAGGTGTTTTGTTTACATGTGTGTCTGTGTACCTCATGCAGAAGCTAGAACAGAGCATTTGCTCCCCTGGAGACTGGAGTTACAGATGGCTGTGAGCTGCTATGTGGGTGCTAGGAATTGAAGCTGGGTCCTCTGGAAGAGCAGCCAGAACTCTTAACCACTGAGCCATTATTGCAGCCCCTAGATATTTTGATAAAAGATAGACAGACAGACAGATAGATAGATAAATAGCTAGATAGATGATAAATAGCTAGATAGATGATAGATCGATTAAATAGATGATAGATAACATAGATTGTAGGCAAAAAATAATAATAATAAACAAGATACAGCCATCAGCATATGTGCCCAGTAACCTACTTTCTCTAACCAGGCCTCTAGTTTCCCAGAATAGTACACCATCTGTGGACCAAGCCTTCAGTGGATGAACCGTCTAGGGGGCATATTTCATATTGAAAACCGTAAAACATAGAGTCCACAAAAAAAAAAAAAAAAAAGCTGATGGAATGAGCTATTTTCCTACAAATACTGCAGGAAGGAGGCTTAAGAAACCAGGTAGGCAAATGAGAGTCTCCAAAAAGAAAACACTGGCATACTCTTTCTTACCCCAGGACTCCACTTAATTCACTGGGCTAAGACATGAACTGTTAGCCGGACATGGTGGGGCACGCCTTTAATCCTGGTGCTTGGGGAAGCAGAGGCAGATGGATCTCTGTGAGTTTGAGATCAGCCTGGTCTACAACGCAAGTCCAGGACAGCCAAAGTACACAGAAAAATCTTGTCTCAAAAACAAAACAAAAAGTATGAACTGTTGGGTTCAAAACTGCTATCCAGCTAGACATGGCCTCCTCTGTTTTCAATAGCTTTTCTCCCAGCATCCAGTTCATTGCATGGCCACACTTGTCCGCCTTTACACTCAGTTCATGGGTTAGCCTAAAGCACCTCTCCTTATTGATTTTGTCAGGAAATGTCAGGAATCTAGAAGCTTTCGTTTAGAATAAAAGTTACAGAGTGAGATGGCACACATTCCCAACTAAATGTGAGCTCTTCCGGTGCATTGATGGAGTCTCTAGATGTCCATTTACTCTTGATTTTAAGGGTTGGCTGTAAAGTTAGCAGAGCTGCTCTGAGAAGTCATGAGCATGGCTGGAGAGGGCTGGGCTGGGGCCCACATTTCATTTTTAAGGGCCTGCCATGTTCTGGTTGCCACCCCTTCCTCAGCCTCTGATGACAGCCCTCTTTTTAACTTTGAGGAGAAGGTTCCTCCTCTTCTAGTCTAGCAGCTCAAAATGCGTAGCCTCAGCTTGCTGCCATTTTCTATTTTTCATGCAGGCAAGCTTCATCTAGTTCTTTTAATGACTTTTGAGTTCTAGCTGTGGTGGCCTTGACCATATCTTCACACATTCCTTGAGTTGCAAAAAAACCCCTCATCTTCAGGGCTTTTGTTTTTGGATGGTTGAATTCAGAATGTAGCTAAGACAATCACAGTTCTGATTCTGTTGTCTGTCACTCAATTAAAGTGCTCATGAGCGTTGCCCTCCATTAATAAGTCAATGGGCCTGCTTAAGAGTGTACTCTATTCAGCGGCTGTTTTTATTATCTGTAATTAGGCAGTGAGTGGGTGGACAGCCCTGGTGACACCGAGTGCAGACCAGCATTTGTTTAAGAGACAGGGTTGTGAAGGGATAGGATGTCACATCATGGTTGTGCTGAAAGCCCAAGTCCTTGCAAGAGAAGAGAGACATAGTTTCCTTCACTCATCTCTATGCTCATAGGCTGATGTCAAAAGAGACCAGCAAGATCAAAGCAAGTTCTGTGTGACATGGGAGTCTTCGTAAAGAATGAAGAGCTGGGCTGGTAAGATGACTCAGTAGGTAAGACTACTTGCTGCTGAGCCTAACAACTTGTATTTGTTTGACCCCTGGAAGGCCACACAGCCAGAGGACAGGACAGTTCCTTCCTGCAGGTTGACCTCTGCACTACACACTAGCACTGTGGCATGATAAGGGATGCCTGTGGAGCTGGGCATGGTGGTGCAACCCTTTAACCCAAGCACCTGGGAGGGAAAGGCAGGTGTATATATCTACATGAGTTTGAGGCTAGCCTGGCTCACATAGTAAGCTCCGTGCAAGCTGGCTTGACATAGTGACACCCTTTGTTTTGAATGGAGACTAGCTGGGGGAGAGGGCACTCTCTGTCAGTGAAATGCATACTTTAAAAGCATAAAGACCTGAGTTAGAACCCCTTGCGCCCACATGAAAGATGGGCATGGGTGGGAGCAACAGTGGAAGACACCCAGTATCAACTTCTGGCCTGCTCATGGCTTGCCTTGGGGCTCCAAGTAGTGGATTTAGTCAACCACAAGGTGTAAAAACCCTGTGAAATTGACCTAAGGAAGTTTTTCCTCAGGTATTTTATCACAGTGACAGCAAATTATATACCAAGTACTATATTTCCTACATTGCTAAGAGTGTAAAGCTGTGGAGAAGAGTAGTGCCTAATGGTAACAACTAAGGAAGACGGGGCAAGCCTTGTTCAGATTCTTCTTGACCTCTTGCTTGATGTTCCTTTCCACCCAGTAAGAAGGAACCTAAACGTCTCTTATGAGGGTCTTATGACCTGCTTCAGAGAAGGTCAGAAAATCCATGTGAAGTTCTAAGATCTGCCTCAGGGAACAAGCCTTTGGGTAAGGACCAGCTGTTCTAATGGCAATCTGGTTCTGTGGTTTGCTCAAACGTCTTCAGCTTAAAATATTACAATATAACAAGGTACATTGACAATTTAGAGGTATTACATTCTGATGCTTATCACGGCTGTCAACCTGACATGCCTAGGAAAAAGAACCCTCAGTTGGAGAAATGTCTCCATCATATCGCCCTGTGGACAATTTCTTAACTACTAACTAATGTAGGAGGGCCCAGCCAGCTGTGGGAAGTACTGTTCCTAGGCAGGTGGGCTTTAGCTATACAAGAAAGATAGCTGAATGTGAGCCTAAAAGCAGCCAGCAGGGAGCATTGCTCTGGTTTTTGTGTCAGGCTCCTGCCTTGAGTCCCTGCTGTGGCTTCCTCAATAATGGAATGTGACCCTTCTTCCCCAGGTTGCTTTTGGTCATGGTGTTTATCATAGCAATAGAACAGCAAAGTAAGTCAACTTACTTGTCATGCCCCAAGTAAGTTCCCAATGCAAACTAATGTGTCAACAGTGTCCTACAGGCAATATCTACACTGTAAAGCTAAGTGGACGTGATTTTAACCCCACATGACACCACTAATCTTCCTTTTTAGAGTCCCCCCCCTTTTTTTTAATTATATTTAACCCATTCCATGTTCATGCTGGGTCCAGGCCACTCTGCCCACAGCATCAGAGACAGAGGTTCAGATCCTGGCCTCTGCTGGCGCTTTTGGTTTGGTTTTGTTGTTACCTTTTGAGGCATGGTATCACTCTGTAGCCCAGGCTGGCCTTTACTTTGCTCTCCTCTTGCCCATCTCTACCCACCTCCCTCTGGTTGGCTTTATGGGCACACACCAATAGGATGCCCGAGTCCTCCTTCTGGCTGCCTCTTATTGCTGTCTTAGCCCTGGAAATAGCTCACGCTGCTCAGACAACACTGGCACACCACAGAAGATTGTGGCCGCTTCCTGTCTTCTCTTCGGCATGTCTTTCTGTCTAGGCAGTTCAGAGGACAACCTCTTCACTGTAACAGCAGCCTTTCAGGTGGGTACAGCTTTGAAACAATATAGGTCTCTTTCCCTCTTTACTCAAAAAAACTAATGTCTTTTGTGGGCAAAAGAAAATTAGTAGCAGCTGAAAGTGGAATTTTAATGACACTAAAACCTAATTGTTATGCAGCTTTAACTTAAAATCCTACCTCCTCTCCACGAGCTTCTATTAATTCATCAGCTAAATAATGTGGCTGCTCCTTTGACATCTAATTCTCTGCCTGTGCAGCTTTATTGCCACAGTGAAAAAAATACTTTGTCTTTTCTACTTTCATTTTTAAAAATAAGCATAATGAAAATATAAAATATTGTTTAGGGTTTACCCAAGATGATGTGGCAGCTTCTTTGAGAAATGGTCATATGGGTAGATATGAATCAAATTTAGAAGCAGTCTCTTTACATTTAAATGATTATTTGAGTAAGAAGAAGCTGATTGGTCAGGGATATAATCTCTATATTATAAACTATGTTTCATATCTATTAAATTTTTTAGGAGCGTGAATAATTTTTGAGAGGCCAAAGTATTAAGAATTATTCATGTAACTTTGGAAGAATTTAGGCTTACAAAATATCCCACACACAGTAGTCTATTTCCAGCTATGCTGGTCAATTCTGGTTGTCACCTTGATTGGATTACAAATGCCTAGTGCTTTAAGGAGCTACATCCTCAGGCTGGAGAGATGGCTGAGTAGTTAAGAGCATGGGCTACTTTCCCAAGGGATCTGGTATCAGTTCCAAGCACCCACATGGTGGCTCACAAACTTCTGTAACTCCAGTCTCAGGAGATCTGATCCCTCTTCTGGCTGCCACAAGAACTGCACACATGCGATGCACAGACATACATGCAGGCAAAACAATTGTACACATAAAATTAAAAAGTATACAGATTATTTTTTTGTGTTTGTTTAAAAGAGGAGCTACAGCTTCGGGTGTGTCTGTGAGGGAGTTTTCAGAGAACATTTACTGAAGGGGTAAGACCTGCCCTGCATGGCCCTGCACTAGGGAGCCTCCTACTGCCATTCTTTTCTCCAGTGATGGTCTGTGAACCCTCAAACAGTGAACCAAGATAAATTTATCCTCTCTTAAGCTGCTTTTGTGAACCATTTGATGACTTCAGCAAGAGTAACTAATACACTATCTGATGTCTGAATTCAGTCATGCTGCTGGGAGATGGTGGGGTTGTCTGTGATGGCAAAAGCCACTTTTATCATATGACTGAATCAGCAATGAGGAGAGCTGGTAAGCATGGCAGGTGCTGCAAGTCTGTCTAATGGAGCCACTTCTATGATATACAGTTCTGAATGTTGTAGGTGTGATTTTTTAAAATTATTTTATTGGGTTCTTATATCTACTATCCTTCCAACCCTTAATCCACCCTAATCCCTTCCAATCCCCCAACAACAGGTAGGAGAGAAAGAAGATAAGGGGTCATAGACTGAGAGACCAAAAAGATTAAAAATTAGCAGCTATTATTAAGACCTGAAGTAAGTGGGTGGAGAAGTCTAGTAATGCCCTGAGGGGAAGAACCGCCTTACTGCATTCTTTCCCCACCCACTAGAGATACAGTTGCTAGGAAACTGGCCCATCTCCCTAGGGAGGGACACCAGGTCATTATGGTCTGGGGACCTTCCTATAGCCAATCAATTCAAAATGCAGCATTTTGACAAATAGATGCTTGCCAGGCAGGAATTGCCCCTTCCTTGGGCATGCTGGGAGGGACCAGAATCTTTAAATGACCCAACTAACCTGGGCACGCTCGGCTTCCACGGCTTTGGAGGTGGGGGTGTGTGGGCCCAAGCTGCAGCTTGTAATTTACAATAAATGACCTCTGCATGAGGTTCTTTTTATTATAAATTAAATAATAGCAGAGTCTAGTTATTCCTGGTCTTTTGGGGTTCGTGAACTGGGCAGAACAAGACTTCTTTAGACTTCCTGCTGATTAGGGACACCAGGTTCCTAGGGACATTTTGAATTGACTGGTTATAGGAAGGTCCCCAGACCATAATGACCTGGTGTCCCTCCAAAGAATGTAGTAAAGCGGTTCTTCCCCTCAGGGCATTCCTGGACTTCTCCACCCAGCTAGTTCAGGCCTTCAATATTAATAATAGCTGATTTTTAATCTTTTGGTCTCTCACTAGGAGAAGATGCAATCCTTTTGAGAAGATGACTAAAGGAGCAAGAGTAAAGGAAATAGTTAGCAGTCCCAGATTCAGGCATTGTTTACATGTGATTTCTGATGTGGAAGGTAAAGAGGTTCTTGTACTCACACATAAGCACTAGAGAAATGTTGAACACACAGGTTGTCCCCCCAAACAGAGGGCTGGATAACCCTGTTAGCACCCCCACCCAGTGCTGAGAGAGGACATGGTTAGTAGCCTGGTGACCTGTGCTCTCTCTGTGTGGCTGAGAACACACTGGATCCTCCCCAGACCTTTGTTGCGCGCTTGTCAATCTGTAGAACCCATCTTTATGGAAGATGTCACAAAAAACTTGATGTAGTCATATCTTAAGTTTTATTGTAGACATGGGATCATGTTAATTAACACCAGGAAATTTTTCACCAAATTGTGCTGTACTTAAAATATGCCTAAAACAAAGTGCTTGGGCTCAGACTCCCAAAGTATGAACCAACACTGGCTGCTTAGTTCTGTTCAACCGTTACCTTCTTGCCTCTCTCAGATCATCTGCTGGCCACGGTGGTCACAGAGACTCCCACACTCTGACATAATGTATCATGTAATCCATCCACAGGTTTGCTTCTTATGCCTACATTGTAAACATATTTGTGTGCCTAAGTGATATATAAACAATGATTAAAACCTGAACCAGGCCTAGGACATGCTGGGTAAGTGTTGAACTTGTGTTCTACACTCTAGCCTGATGCTTAGCTTCCATGGAGCCTATGTGCTATTTTTAGTTGCATTAGATCTCTGATCATATAAAACCTTCCTAGTCAGCTTTTAATAAGTACTTTAATCAGTGTTCACCAGGGGATCTTGCTCATTCATTTTATGTTTTCCCTTTGAAATCTTAGCCTTTACAAGGAAAAACATTAGATACTTATATGGAAATGGCCTTCTTTATCTTAGTACAATAAGAAAAGGAAAACATTAGCATTTTCTATTCCTTCACTTCTCCATTGATACTTCCTCTCCCATGCAAAAATAAAAATAAGAGACAGAAAGAGAAAGAAGAGGAAAAGAAAAGATAAAGAAAACAAAAAGGGATGGTGGGATGACCCAGCAGCTGAATACACCTCCCACACCTGAGGACCTGAGTTTATTCCCAGGATTCACAGGTGCAAGAAGAGAACAGACCCACACAAACTGTCCTCTGACCTCCACATTTGTGCCACAAGAGGTAGGCATACATGTTCACACACACACACACACACACATACACACAACTAAATAGTAAATAATCAAATAAATGTAGAAAAATAAGAGGAAGAGGATAAATAGGAAGAGGAAGAAGAAGAAGAAGAAGAAGAAGAAGAAGAAGAAGAAGAAGAAGAAGAAGAAGAAGAAGAAGGAGAAGGAGAAGGAGAAGGAGAAGGAGAAGGAGAAGGAGAAG
>NW_026586550.1:6162909-6200443 GCF_907164565.1 Psammomys obesus
AAGGAGAAGGAGAAGGAGAAGGAGAAGGAGAAGGAGAAGGAGAAGGAAGGAAAAGAGTGACACCTGGCCTTCATCACTAAACCTATAACTTCAAAATAGAGTGTTAAGTACCAAGGTGAATATCTCTTTGGACTAATTACTTCCACTGGCTCCTTTCAAATACCGTTTTTATGTTCACTTACCATTCCTCTCAGCAGGGCCCAGCAGGAAACATTAGGCTCACAGAGATTTCTGTACAGAATTTGACTACTAGGGAGGAAAGGTCAGGGCGAAAGTTACTGACAAATATTTTTTAAAAGCTTCTGTGTCTTTTCAATAAATGATGCTGGCAACTTCAGAATGTCCACACATGGAAGAACAAAACTGGATCCCTATCTCACACCAAATATACAAATCAATTCATAATGGATTAAGACTTAAACATCAGACCCGAAACAAACAAACAAAAAACTATTAGAAGAAAACATAGGCGACAACATTCTTGTCATTGTTCTTGGCAATGATTTTTCAAATTAACACAAAAAGGAGATAACAGATGCAAAGAGATATCAGCCATATTACACCAAACTAAACACTTGCACACATCAAAGGATATAATAGAGTGAGTGGGAAAAGGTATTTACAACCCTTGTCTCCTAAAGGACTGTGTTACTTACGTCTCCATTGCAGTGTTAAATCACCACAACCAAAGGCAGCTTAGAAAAAGAAGGATTTATTTGGGCTTAAGGTTTCACAGACAGTTCCAAAATGGTAGACAATGGATGCAGCAGGTGGCCAAAGCAGGAATCAGCTGCTTCAGAACTCCAGGAATACAGGGAGAGAGCAGGAAGTGAGACAAGATTATAAACCTTTAAACCCCAGAGTGCAGGGAATTTCATGAAAGAAGTAGGAAATAATAAGACCTGGAGAGGACAGGAGCTCCACAAGGAGAGCAACAGAACCAAAAAATCTGGGCACAGGGGTCTTTTCTGAGACTGATACTCCAACTAAGGACCATAGGACCATGCATGGAGATAACCTAGAACCCCTGCTCAGATGTTGCCCATGGCAGTTCAGTGTCTAAGTGGGTTCCATAGTAATGGAAAGAGGGACTGTCTCTGACATGAACTGATTGGCCTGCTCTTTGATCACCTCCCCCTGAGGGGGGAGCAGTCTTTCCAGACCACAGAGGACAGTGCAGCTATTCCTGATGAGACCTGATAGAATAGAATCAGAAGGAAGGAGAGGGGAACCTCCCCTTTCAGTGGACTTAGGAAGGGGAAGGAAGGGTAGGATTGGGAGGGGAGGAAGGAGGGGGCTATGGGGCCCAAAGTGAATAAAGTGTAATTAATAAAAATTAAAATAAAAGAATAAATCTTTAAAACCCACCCCCAATGACATATTTCCTACAGCAAGGTCATACTCCTAAAGGGTACATACATTTCCAAACAATTCCCCCAACTGTGGACTAACAGACATACAACATGACATTACTGGTCATCTGTGTGGAACAACGGGAACTCTTGCTCAGTCACAGTTTCATAGACTCTCATGCTCATTAGGATTGCTACAAGTAAAACAGAAAATAATAAACATTGGAGAAGATGTAAAAAATTGAAAAACATAGTGCTAGAAAGTAGTTTGGTTGAGGGATATCTAGGTTGTTTCCAGATTCTGGCTATTACAAATAAAGCTGCTATAAAAACATAGTTGAGCAAATGTCCTTGTTAAAAGGTGTAGCATCTTTCAGGTATATGCCCAGGAGTGGTATAGCTGGATCTTGAGGTAGTGCTATTCCCAGTTTTCTGAGAAAGCACCGGATTGCTTTCCAAAATGGTTGTACAAGTTTGCACTCTGACCGACAATGAAGGAGGATTCCCCTTTCTCCACATCCTCTCCAGCATGTGTTGTGACTTGAGTTTTTGATCTTAGACATTTTGTTCAGTTAAGATGGAATCTCAATGGAAAAATGGATACAGAAATTGTGGTACATTTACACAATGAAATACTACTCAGCTATTAAAAACAAGAAAATCATGAAATTTGCAGGCAAATGACAGAACTAGGACAGATCATCCTGAGTGAAGTAATCCAGAACCAGAAACATGCATGGTATATACTCACTTATAAGTGGATATTAGCTGTATAATATAGGACAATCATACTAAAATCTACAGACTTAAAGTCGCTAAACAACAAGGAGGACCCTAGGGAGAATGCTTAAATCTTATTCAGAAGACAAACAGGATAGCCATCAGAAGTGTTGGAAGAGAGGGAACAGGATGGAAGCCTACCACGGAGGTCCTCTGAAAGGCTCCACCCAGCAGGGGATCAAAGCAGATGCTGAGACTCACAGGCAAACTTTGGGCAGAGTGCAGGGAGTCTTATGGAAGAAGGTGAGGAAGGCAGATAGAAGGACAGAGGGGACAGGAGCACCACAAGGAGACCAACAAAGCGAAAAAAAAAATCTGAGCCTAGGTGGTCCTGCAGAGACTGATACAGGACCATGCATGAAGAGGACCTAGACCCCTTGCTCAGATGTAGCCAATAGGTAGTTCAGTCTTCATGGGAGTAGCCGAATAAGGGGAGCAGAGGCTTTCTCTGTCATAAACTGGATTGCCTGCTCTTTGATCACTTCCCCCTGGTGATTTGGCATTGCCAGGCCTCAGAGAAAGAGGACCCAGGCAGTCCTGATGAGACTTGATAAGCTAGGGTCAGATGGCAGAGAAGGAGAACCCCTCCCTCAATGGACTAAGGAAAGAGAATAGGGAGGATGAGGGAGGGAGAGTGGGACCAGGAGGAGATGAGGGAGGAGGCTACAATCGGATATAAAATGATTAAATTGTAAAAAATAAAAAAAAAAATAAAGATAGGTCAGTGGTTAAGAGCACTTGTTGGGTTTACAGAAAACCCAAGTTCAATTCCTAGCACCCACACCATGGCTCACAAACATCTACAACTCAAGATCCTGGTGCCCTCTTTTGAACTCCAAGCATACATGTGGTGCACCGACCAACATGTGAACAAAACACTCCTACACATAAAATAAGGACATTTTAAAAATTGAAAATTTTGCGCAGTTTAGTTGGGAATGCAAAATAGCACACCCACTATGGAAAATTTATGTAGTGGCCATCGCTCCTGAAGCTATGTATACATGTAACATACATTTGCACACATGTAGTTACATGGCATCTAGCAACTGTACTTCTGAGTTTATGCTCCAAACCATTGGAAGCAGGATCTTGAAGAGACCGTGACAAACCCATGTTCATAGTATTTTTTCTAGTATTCTACTATTTTGCCAAAAAAGTAGAAGCAATTTGTGGTAGTGTGAATGAGAAATGTTCCCTGAAGGCTCAGTCCCCATTTGGTGATCCTCTTTGGGGAAGGTTGAGTGCGCCAGCCTCACTGGAGCAAGAGTAATCTCAAAGCCCACCTCTAGTGACAGGTGGGCTTTGAGGTTAAAAGCCTCACACCACTTTCTTTCCTGCTCTCTGCTCTGTGCTCATACTTGAAAGTGTGAGCTCTCTGCTCCTTGCTCTGAGGCATCTGGTCCCACTGCACACACACAGGAAGCAGAGAAAGACCACCAACTGCTTAGCTCTCTTTCTCCCTTTTAGTCAGTGCAGGATCCTGATCCATTGGACGGCAGCACTTGTGTTTAGGGTGCTCAGTCTCCCCACCTCAGTTAGCCTTGTCTGGATAACCGCTCACACACACAGGATTGTCTTTTTAGTGAGTCTCGCTCCAGTCCAGTTGACCACAGGAACCATCACATTAACTCCATTCCTAGAGACAGAGAGCAGAATGAAGGCAATTGGGACTGAATTGATTTGGAGCTTTAGCTCGGGAAGATGAGAGAGTCCAGGAGACTGAGGGCGCTGATGGCGGCACAGCAGAATAGATGCATGTGCCACACAAGGGCACACTTAGAGAAGCTCAAATGACAAATCCCACATTTCATAAAAAATGTGATGAAAATCTATTTATTACAGAAAAAGGGAAAATCCAATTGCTCCAAAATGATTTTTATTCAGAATTTTGAAGAGGTCATAAATTACTTCCTGAGTAAGTTCAGGCATGGTGAACTCTTGAGTACCTTTACCTTTATTTGGTCAGGAATAAAAATCAAACCATGCTAAGAAGAGGTGCTGAAGGCAATCTCAATAATTAATAAACTTTAGAAAGCTCCCTAAGCCTCTCCATATTTATAACAAAAATATACAGAGATTTTTGTGTCTGCAAAACGTTTTATAAATCAGATAAATAATTCAAACAATTTCTCCCACTTGGGTATCTAAGGGCATTGAAGGGCCAAAGCCAGGCTTCTGTCCTATTCTGATGGCTGTAGACTTTTGTTCCCCAGAAACGTATGCTGGCAATGCAATGTCCTGGGAGTCACCAAAGATCCTACAGCACAGCTCAGGGTCAAGACTCTTTCCTTATCAGTCATTTTCTCTTTGAAATTCTAATGTGTAATTTGAAGGGGAAATAAATTCCAGGCTGCTTGGAATCTGTTGTACTTTTTCATGCAAGTCTGGTTCTTTCAAGATTTATTTTTATTTACGTGTATGTATCCATTTGAGAGTCTGCCATGCAGGTGCTTGCGGGAGCCAGAAGAGGGTGTTGAATCTCCAGGAGCTGGAGTTAAAAGGCAGTTGTGAGCTCTTTGCATCCTCAGGTAGAATCGTAAGTACACTTAACACCTCTCTGGTCTAAGCTTGGTGGCTTAGTTATTGTTATAGTGGTTTGCATTCTCTAAGACATAAAGGAAGGCAATGGTGTTATGCAGACTGTGATGAATGAGGGTGTCCACGCAAAACAGCTATGTGCCTAAGCAGTAGGCAGGTAAGGAGGCTGCTAGAGCAGCAGTGATGACAGCAGGTTCTTTCCCTTTTGTACATTCTGTTATTTACTGTCAGGGACCACCTGAGGGAACGCGCCAACTTCAGAGACCACCTGTGGAAGCTTACCAACTTGCCTCAATTTGCCTGTTCCCTTACCTGCAGTAAACATACTGCTTAGAGATGCCCGTTCCCTTACCTGCAGTAAATATACTGCTTGGAGATGCCCGTTCCCTTACCTGCAGTAAGCATACTGCTTGGAGATGCCCGTTCCCTTACCTGCAGTAAGCATACTGCTTGGAGATGTCAGAAACCACCTGTAGAAACTCACCAACCTGCCTCAACTTGCCCGTTTCCTTACCTGCGGTAAACATACTGCTTGGCAACAGCAGAGATGTGCTCACAGAACCATGGCTTATCACAAGATGTTTCAGGCCCCTGGCCGAGAAGAATCTGTAATTTTTCACCCACCCTACTTCCTTATCCTGAACCCTATTTAAAGCTGATTCTGCTCAGTAAAGTTAGTTCTTGACAAGCACCTGTTTGCTTGGACTCGTTTCTCTTTCTCGCCCATCTTTTCACAGGTTTGGATTCTCTTTTAACCCGCGAATAACCTTAGCTCCGCTGGCCAGAGCAATTTACTTAGAAAATTACCCCGATTTTCATTTGCTAGGATAGTTTTTAAAATAAATTTTTATTTTTTTACATTAATTATATTTTATTTGCTTTGCATCCCAGCTGTAGTCCCCTCCCTTATTCACTCCCACTCCTACCCTCCCTTGCTCATCTCCTCCCATGCCCCTCTCTAAGTCCACTGATAAGGGAGGTCCTCTCTCCTTCCATCTGACCCTTATCAGATCTCATCAGGACTGGCTGCAATGTCCTCCTCCTTGGCCTGGCAAGGCTGCTCCTCCCTCGAGGGGGGTTGTGTGTTAAAGAGCCAGCTACTGAGTTCATGTCAGAGACAGTCCCTGGTGCCCTTACTAGGGTATCCACTTGGATACTGAGCTGCCATGGGCTATATCAGAGCAGGGGTTCTAGGTTATATCCTTGGTTGGATAAACAGTCTCAGAAAAGACCCCTGTGTCCAGATATATTTGGTCTTTGTGGAGCTCCTGTCCTCTCCAGGTCTTACTAACTCCCCTTTCTTTCATATGATTCTCTGCACTCTACCCAAAGTTTGGCTATGAGTCTCAGCATCTGCTTTGATACAATACTAGGTAGAGTCCTTCAGAGGCCCTCTGTGGTAGGCTCCTGTCCTGTTTCTTGTTTTCTCCTACTTCCGATGTCCATCCCATTTGTCTTTCTAAGTGAGGATTGATCATCTTACCCTGGGTCCTCCTTCTTGTTTAGCTTCTTTAGGTGTACAGATTTTAGTATGTTTATCCTATCTTATAGGTCTAGTATCCATTTACAAGTGAGTATATACCATGTGTGTCTTTCTGCTTCTGGGACACCTCACTCAGGATGATCTTTTCTAGATCCCACCATGTGCCTGCAAGTTTCATGATTTCCTTGTTTTTAATTGCTGAGTAGTATTCCATTGTGTAAATGTACCACAATTTCTGTAACCATTCCTCAACTGAGGGACATCTGGGTTGTTTCCAGGTTCTGGCTATTATGAATAAAGCTGCTACAAACATGGCTGAGCAAATGTCCTTATTGTTTACTTGAGCATATTTTAGATATATGCCTAGGAGTGGTATAGCTAGATCTTGAAGAAGCACTATTCCTAATTGTCTGAGAAAGCACCAAATTGATTTCCAAAGTGGTTGTACAAGTTTACATTCCCACCAGCAATGGAGGAGGGTTCCTCTTTCTCCACAGCCTCTCCAGCATGTGTTGTCACTTGAGTTTTTTATCTTAGCCATTCTGATGGGTGTGAGGTGAAATCTCAGGGTCATTTTGATTTGCATCTCCCTGATGGCTAAGGACGTTGAGCATTTCTTTAAGTGTTTCTCTGCCATTCTATATTCCTCTACAGAGAATTCTTGGTTTAGCTCTGTGCCCCATTTTTTAATTGGGTTACTTGATTTGTTGCTGTTTAACTTCTTTAGTTCTTTATATATTCTGGATATTAGCCCTCTGTCAGATATAGGGTTGGTGAAGATCCTTTCCCAGTCTGTAGGCTGTCATTTTGTTCTGACAACAGTGTAGATTGCTTTTGACAGTGTCGTTTGCTTTACAGAACCTTTTCATTTTCATGAGATCCCATTTATTGATTGTTGCTCTTAGAGCCTGTGCTGTTGGTGTTCTGTTCAGGAAGTTGTCTCCTGTGCTGATGAGTTCTAGGCTCTGCCCCACTTCTTCTAACCGATTTATTGTGTCTGGTTTTATGTTGAGGTCCTTGATCCATTTGAACTTTAGATTTGTGCAGGGTGATAAATATGGATCTATTTTCATTTTTCTACATGTAGACATCCAGTTGGACCAGCACCATTTGTTGAAGATGCTGTCTTTTTTCCATTGAACAGGTTTGACTTTTGTAAAAAATCAAGTATTCATAGGTGTGTGGGTTTATTTCTGGGTCTTCTATTCGTTTCCATTCATCTACCATTCTGTTTCTATGCCAATACCATGCAGTTTTTATTACTATGGCTCTGCAGTACAGCTTGAGATCAGGGATGGAGATACCTCCAACAATATGTTGTTGTAAAGGCTCATTTTAGAAATTCTGGGTTTTTTGTTTTTCCATATGAAGTTGAGAATTTTTCTTTCAAGGTCTGCAAAGAATTGTGTTGGTATTTTGAATGGGAATTGCATGGAATCTGTAGATTGGCCATTTTCACTATGTTAATCCTACCAATCCATGAGCACAGGAGATCTTTCCATCTTTTGAGATTTTCTTCATTTTTTTCTTCAGAGACTTTTTTTTTTTTTTCAAACAGGTCTTTCACTTGCTTGGTTAGAGTCACACCAAGGTACTTTATGTTATTAGTGGCTATTGTGAAGGGTGTTGCTTCCCTAATTTCTTTCTTAGCCCTTTTGTCTTTGGTATACAGGAGGGTTTCTGATTTTTTTTTAGTTAATTTTGTATCCAGCCACTTTGCTGAAGGTGTTTATCAGCTGAAGAAGTTTCCTGGTAGAATTTTTGGGGTCACTCAGGTATGTCCCCCTTTTCGTTTCTGATTTTGCTGATTTGGATAGTTTCTATCTGCCTTTTAGTTAGTTTGGCTAAGGGCTTGTCTATCTTGTTGATTTTCTCAAAGAACCAGTTCTTGGTTTCATTGATTCATTGAATTGCTTTATTTGTTTCTAATTTATTGATTTCTGCCCTGAGCTTGAATATTTCTACTCCTTTTGGGTGTGTCTGCTTCTTTTTTTCTAGTGCTTGCAGATGAGCTGTTAAGTTGCTTGTATGCGATGTTTCAAATTTCTTCTTGAAGGCACTTAGTGCTATGAACTTTCCTCTTAGCACTGCTTTCATTGTGTCCCATAAGTTTGGATATGTTGTGCCTTCATTTTCATTGAAATCTAGGAAGTCTTTAATTTCTTTCTTTCTTCCCTAATCCAGCTATCATTGAGTAGTGAGTTGTTCAGTTTCCATGTATGTGTAGGTTTTTGCTATTTCTGTTGTTGTTGAGGTCCAGCTTTAGACCATAGTGATCAAGGGATTATTTCCATCTTCTTGAATCTGCTGAGGCTTGCTTTGTGACAAACTATATGGTCTATTTTGGAGAAGGTTCCATGAGTTGCTGAAAAGAAGGTATATTATTTTGAATTTGGGAGAAAAGTTCTGTAGACATCTATTAGGTCCATTTGATTTAGGGCCTCTGTAAGTGCCCTTATTTTCCTGTTTAGCTTCTGTCCCTTGGTGAGAGTGGAGTGTTGAAGTCTCTCACTATTAAGGTGTTGGGATCAATGTGTGATTTCAGATTTAACAATGTTTAATAATGTTTCATTTACAAATGTAGGTGCTCTTGTATTTGGGGCATAGATGTTCAAAATTGTGATGTCCTCCTAGTGGAATTTTCCTTTGATGAGATGAAATGCCCCTCCTCATCTTTTTTTATTAATTTAGGTTGAAAGTCTATTTTATTAGATATTAGGATAGCTACCCAGCTTCTTTTCTGGGTCCATTCACTCGAAAAACATTTTTCCAGTCCTTTACTCTGAGGTAGTGTTCATCTTTGTGGCAGGGGTATGTGTTTTTTGGATGCAGCAGAATGTTGGATCCTGTTTCTGCACCCATTCTGTTAGTCTGTGTCTTTTTATTGGAGAGTTGAGTCCTTTGATGTTGATAGATAATAGTGATCAATGAATGTTAGTTTCTTTTATTGTGGATTTGGTGGCCTTACTGTGATTCATTGGTTGTTTTCTTTTAATTTTTCTTGAGAAATTATCTGTATCCTATGTTTTATTGGATGCAGTTGTTTTCATTGGATTGGAGTTTTCCTTCTAGCATGTTCTGTAGGGCTGAGTTGCTGTGTAGATATTGCTTAAATTTAGTTTTGTCATGGAATATTTTGTCTTCTCTACCTATGTTGATTGAAAGCTTTGCTGGGTAGAGAAGTCTGGGTTGGCATCTGTGGTCCCTTAAAGTCTGCATGACATCTACCCAGGCCCTTCCGGCTTTCATAGTTTCTGTTGAAAAATCTGGTGTGATTCCGATAGGTCTACCTTTAAAATTTACTTGGCCTTTTTCTTTCTTTCTTTTTTTTTGTTTTTACTTTATTACACTTTATTCACTTTCTATCCCCCCTGTGGTTCTCTCCCTCCTCCCATCTCAATCCCTCCCTTTCTCTATCCTCTGCATGCAAGCCCCTCCCCAAGTCCACTGATAGGGGAGGACTTCTTTTCCTTCCTTCTGATCCTAGTCAATGAAGTCTCATCAGGAGTGGCTGCATTGTCTTCTTCTGTGGCCTGGTAATGCTGCTTCCCTCTCAGGGGAGGTAATTAAAGAGCAGGCCAATCAGTTCATGTCAGAGACAGTCCCTGTTCCTATTACAATGGAACACACTTGGATACTGAACTGCCATGGGCTACATCTGTGCAGGGGTCTTTGGTTATCTCCATGCATAGTCCTTGGTTGGAATAGCAGTCTCAGGAAAGACACCTGTGCTCAGATTTTTTGGTTCTGTTGCTCTCCTTGTGGAGTTCCTGTCCTCTCCAGATCTTAGTGTTTCCCACTTCTTTCATAAGATTCCTTGCACTCTGCCCAAAGGTTGCCCATAAGTCTCAGCATTTGCATTGATAGTCTGCAGGGCAGAGCCTTTCAGAGGTCCTCTGTGTCAGGCTCCTGACTTGTTCCATCTTTTCTCCTTCTTCTGATGTCCATCCTCTTTGCCTTTCTGGATAGGAATTGAGCGTTTTAGCAAGAGTCCTCCCTCTTGATTAGTTTCTTTAGGTGTACAGATTTTAGTAGGTTTATCCTATATTATATGTCTATATGAGTGAGTATATACCATGTGCATCTTTCTGCTTCTGGGATAGCTCACTCAGGATGATCTTTTCCAGATCCCACCATTTACCTGAAAATTTCATGATTTCCTTGTTTTTTATTGCTGAGTATATTCCATTGTGTAAATATACCACAATTTGTGCATCCATTCCTCCACTGAGAGGCATCTGGGCTGTTTCCAGCTTCTGGCTATTACAAATAAGGCTGCTACAAACATGGTTGAGCAAATGTCCTTATTGTGTACTTGAGAATCTTTTAGATATATGCCTAGGAGTGGTATAGCTGGATCTTGAGGAAGTGCTATTCCTAGTTGTCTGAGAAAGCATACTTGTCCTTTTTCACTTGCTACTTTTAATATCTTTTGTTCTGTAGATTTATTGTTTTGACTATGATGTGACATGAGGTTTTTTTTCTGGTCTAATCTATTTGGTGTTCTATAGGCGTCTTGTATGTTTATGAACATTGCTTTCTTTAAGTTGGGAAAATTTTCTTCTATGATTTTCTTGAAAGTATTTTCTGATCCTTGGAACCTAGAATCTTCTTTTTCATCAATTCCTATTATTCTTAGATTTTGCCTTTTCATGGTGTCCTTGATTTCTTTGATGTTTTGTGTTTGGGACTTTTCTGATTTTACTTTTTTTTTTTGAGAGAAGTATAAATTTCTGTAAGTGTATCTTCAGCACCAGAGATTCTCTCTTCCATCTATTGTATTCAATTGGTGATGCTTACCTTTGTGGTTCCTGATCTTTTCTCTAAGTTCTCCAGCTCCAGGGTTTTCTTTGTTTGTTTTCTTTCTTGATTCTAATTCTGTTTTCATGCCTTGCACCATTTTCTTCATCTGTTTGAATGTGGATCCCTGTCTCTCTATGATGGTCTCATTTCTTCTTTATTTGTCTCCATTTGTGTGACTGTTTCTTTGAGAGATTGTTTCCTTTTTGTGTGCCTCTAATAACTGGACAAGCACAGCTTTAAAATCATTTTCCTATGTTTCTGATGAATTGGAGTATCCATTGATTTTGGTGAAGCCATGGTGTCCTGATTTTTGTTGGATGTGTTCTTATGCCCACGTCTAGCCATTTGCTTATCTGTAACCTTCATTGTTTGTTCCTGGATTCTGCAGTTCAGACTGGTACAGTCTTTCTCTGATGTCTGGAGAATTCTTCAGGAAGATGTGAGAGGTCCATTGGTTTCAGTGTGTGTGTTGGTGTTTCAGCTGTACCTAAGGGAGGAATATCCTCAGGCGCAGAAGAACAGATGTGGGCGAGAGTGTGCGTGTGCATGTGTGTGTGCGTAGAAGTGTGCCTTGAAGGACAGGATATTAGAGAATGTAGAAGGCTGAAGTGTGAGGCAAGGGCGACATGCAGGCACTGAAGGGGTTGTAGGTAGGCATTGATGGTGTTTGCAGGTGCTGATGGTTATCACGGGTGCAATTTGCTTATGCAGATTCTCTAAGATACTCAGTGGCCTACAGGCTACTGGTATTCGGCTCTGACTGAGCTCCAGGAATTATTTGCCTGAATGCCACTGGTAGATCCGCAGAACAAGGGTTTCAATATTGCGAACACTGTCTCAAGAATCCCTATGTGTCCCACAGTGGGTGTGTGGGTGGGTGGGATCTCATGTCTGGCTATCTTAGATGGACCCTGGTTCTGGGGTTCTGCAGGCTCTTGAAGGCACACTCACTCTCTAGCACATCAAATTGGAAAGCACGGGGGTTCCTCCTTTTCTCTCCTCTCAGGTTTGGGCCTGCTGGGGCAAATGGGGGTGTATGAGCTCCTTCAGCTCAGTGGTGCTGTAGCCGCCGAACTTGGGAGTCTGGCTGCAGCAGCAAAACAGGCAGTCGTTCCAGGGGCCTGCTGGAAAGTCCTGGGCAGCCACAACAGTGGTCCACAGACCTAGGTGGCCTGGCGGGTCTGGAGTACCTGTGTGGTTTGGCAGGTCAGATGGACTTTGGTGGCTGTACAGCCAGCTGTCCGCTACTGAGGGACTAGGAGGCCCATGCAGTCACCAGCTGGGAGTCCCTGCAAAGTCCATACAGCCACTTGCAGACCTAGGACCCGGAAGGCTGGTACAACTGGCAGCTGCGGCTTAGGAGCTAGGAGTCCTGCCTCTGCTGTCTCAGTCCCCAGGCAGGGAGTTCTGTGCTAAGAGTCTCTGGCACTGTGGGCTGGCTCCACCCAGAAGAGAGGCCTGAAAAAGGGAAGTGCAAGGGGTTTGAATGTTCACTACTCTCTGTCCCCAGAGAAGTCTGAGGGTGACCTGAATCTAAATGGTCTCAGCTCATGTGATGTCCCCTCTTATTCAGTAAACCTCAATGTTGATTTTCTGGCTTTACACTCACCAATTTCAGAGTTTCAGATCCCCTGCCTCTCAGAGATGGTGGGTTTTGGTTGCCGCCATCTTGGGTCCTAGGATAGTCATTTTTATGTTTTGGCTGGGCCATGAAGTACACAAATATTTTTCTGTGTACAACTGTGAGAGTGTTTCCAAATGAGATGAACTTATGGGTTGGTGGGCTGTAGAATGCACACTACCTTCTTCAGAGGGTTTGTTCAACAACTGAAGACCTGAATGGGGCAAAAGACCCAAGTAAGAGGGAATTTCTACTACTGTCCACTGCCTACTTGAGCTTGAACCTTGATTTGTCCTTGAACTTATACCATCAGCAGTTCTGGTCCCCAGAACTTGCTTCTGGGTCTCCAGCTTGCTGCCTGCACATTGTAAACTTCACAGGCTTCATAACTGATGAGCTAATTTCCATTAATGCATTTACATATCTATAACATGTGTGTGTATGTGAGAGTGAGAGAGAGAGAGACATATTATCCATTCTGTTTTTCTGAAGAACCCCAACTACCAATTCATTCACTTGGGAAGATCTACAGTTTATTTTTTGGAGTTGATATCAGCTAAGACTAATTTAGTAAGGAAGTTAGTACCTATGGTACCTGTTAGAATTAAGCAGTGAAGGGGGGTGGGTACTTTTGGTGGGCCTGTGCTAAGGTGTGCTGCTAAATCATACCATACAAATAGAGCTAGTGCAATCGGTTTATTGGATGTGGGGAAAGGGTAAGTGAAAGGTTGTCTTGGAGTGGGGACATGAGAGATAGAAACAGAGAGAATTAACAAGACAGGGAATTGAGAGATACATAGTGAGAGACCGACAGAATGGACAAGGCAGGGAATGAGAGAGACAGGGGGTTGTCGGGAGAACGAACAAGACAGGGAAGATAAGAGATTAAACAAGACAGAGAACAAGGAAGAAAAAGAGAGATCTGGGGTGGCTGGGGCCTTTTATGTCCGTACCTGGCAGTAGGTGATGACATAGCTGCTGCTGTTAGTCCCTGAGGGCAGACCAGTGGAAGTGCCTGAGTGTTAACTGCCGGGAGCCAAAGCTATCTATGGAAGCCAAAGCCAAAGCTATCTAGTGAAGACTAAGCTATCTACTGAAGCCTAAGTCAATTAGTGAGTCAAAGCTACCTAGTGGAGACAAAAGGTGTTTACTAGGCCAAAGCCAAATAGTGAGCAAAGGTCATTTAGTGGAGACCTAAAGCTATTTAGTGAAAGTTATCTAGGACCCTAAATCATGGGTGAGAGACTGTGAGGACATCTGTTTGTTAGAGCACCGTGAGAAAACATCCCTAAGTTATCTTGTAGGCACCCTATTTAACACATGAAAACACTCCTCCTGTCTCCTGCAGCAGCTAATTACCTTCCCCCTTTCCTGCCTTCTCCCTATATAAGTTGGGTAAAAATTTCTAATAAATGAAGCCTTGATCAGACAAACAGACTTGGCTTCCTTCCTTGTGCTTCTCGTTCCCTCCCATTCCTTCCACTCTCCTCCCTTAGGAACCCTGTTGAAGCCCCCGCTGGTCGGGGCAGTTAACAGTATCGAAGGCTAATAGGGAGTAGTTCGATGAGACTCAGGAAATAAAAGGTTTTAACCTCAGTCTGTTGCAAGGGACAGGAGCCTGTCTGTAGAAAGTACTTTCTGCTGCCTTTCAAAACCTCAGAGCTCAGTGGCTTACAACCACATGTACTTCACCACAATTATTTGAATTGTCTGGAGAGTTCTTTTGGGTCATTATGATCCATCAATCTGAATCAGCTGGTGAGTCTTCTGCTACTGGATGGTCTAGACTGTCCCCATTGACATTATCTGTTGATTGAAGGCCAGTGGCTACTATTATGTTGGTGTGCAGATAATTCAACTTCCCTGACCTCAGGGGCTTTGTGGTCCTGACAACATCCTTTGTCACCAGCTGTATCCTATGTTATCACCTGTGCCAGATGCTCAGGGTATTACCTGTCTACCATCCTGCCCAACCTTTCTCTTTTACTTTCTGTCTCTCTCTCTGATTCTCTGTGGATCTCCCCACTCCCTACACTCTCTTCTCTCTTATGCTCTTCCACACTGTCTATCTCTCTCCCTCTGTCCGCTGCCTTTCTTATAATAAACTTCCATGTACCACACCTGTTGTGGGGTGTGTAATTCATATATTATAACAGCTATGATCACAAGGGTTATTGGGCCTAGTGTTTCTTGATATTCAGTAACTATCCTAAGTTGTTGTTGTTTTTTTTTTTCACATAATAGTCACAGAATCTCCAGTACCAACAGGCAACAGCAACATTATGACCAAGTATGCTCAAGTCTGATGGTGCCACATTTACTGCTGTTCTGTTGGCCAATGTAAATGATACAGCCAAGCTCAGAGCCCAACAAAATCATGGTGGCAAACATCAGGCATGGTGCTGGAAGAGTGGAGAGCTCACATCTTGAATCAAGAAATAGAATGGCAACAGTCTTTTGAGACTTCAAAGTACACCTTCTGTGACTTTTCCCAGCAAGTCCAGACTTCCTAAACCTACTGAAACAGGACCACCAACTGGGAATCATGTGTTCAAATGCCAGAGCCAATGGGGAATATTTTCCTTCAAGTCACCACGAGGGGCTCATCCCTGATTCTCCATCTTTTAGCAGCTACTGCTCGCCTAAACCTCTTCATCTAGGAGTGGGCTTTGTGAGATTTCTCAGTCCACATTCTGTGTTGTGTTTATATAAAGAGGTATGTATGTAAAACAATAAAATAATTAAAGAAGAGAAAGTCATGAATTTGAAAAGAAGTTAGGAGGATGTGGGGAGAACTGGAGGGGAAAAGGGAAAGGTAGAAATAATACAAATATAAAACTCATGTATAAAGTTTCAAAGCAAAATGAAATAAATGCTCAAAAATTTAAAAAGCCACAATAACACCCTCCCCACGCCACACATAAATACCTTGTTTCAATCTCAAAAAGGAGGTGGAGGAGCAGTATGTAGAGATAAATATTCTTTGCCTTGCTCAAGGCCCACATGCCTGGGATGGTTTTTCTAAATTTAGGCAGCAAAGGACCCACCTGGCCTTCTCTTCACTTTCAGCAGGGGAAGATTCCAGTTGCACTTAGGAAAATGAGGGGAAGAGTGAATAGCACTGAGGTAAAATAAAGCCAGTAACTAGCCAAGGCCAGGATCAGCAGACTCTTGCCAACATGGGATAACTGGAGTCTCTGCCAACACCTTTCTGCCCTGGGTCCCTCCTTAAAAGAGTTACAAAAATCATGGTGCCACCCTTCTATTTTCTCATTTTTCCCAGTGAGACAGGGTCCAGAGCTGCAGAGAAGACTGTGCTGCCAGCAGACCATGTCCTATGGTTTAGACCTCCCCTACTCCACTTCCCTGGCCTTGGCATCTAGAATACACACACACACACACACACACACACACACACACACACACACACACACGCCTAATCTCTTACAGTCCTGGTTTACAGGAAGTGTGGATATGTGGACACAATTACTGGTGTTTTAAACTAAATGATTTTCAACAAAAGCACATTCTTTCCTTATAGCCTATCTTTCTTTCCTCACATCCTATCTTCTGCTTAATGTGGTTCTCTTTATACCTGATATCTTAGGGCTGCTATTGGTGTGGTAAAACACCACAACCAAAGCAAGTTGGGAAGAAAGGGGTTTATTTCAGCTTACAACTTTCAGGACACACTCCATCACTGAGAGAAGTAAGGGTAAGCTACTCAAGGCAGGAACCTGGAGGTAGAAACAAGCAGAGGTCATGGAGAAATGGGGCTTATTGGCTAGGTCAGCTTGTATCAACAATCCAGGACTACTTGCCCAGGGGTGGCACTCACTCCCCCCACCCCCCATGGAGGGGCCCACCAATATTAATCATTAATCAAGACAATACCTCACAGACTTGCCTGTGGGCCAATCTTACACTCATTTTCTCAGTTAAGATCCTCTCTTCCCAGAAATGTCTAGGTTTGTGTCAAGTTGACAAAAACCAACCAGGACACTCTATAAAACAACTTACTTTATAGGGACAAAACCTATTTGACATGTAGAATTCCAAAATAAGGCATCTGTTGTTTTAAAAAATGAAAATCACAACCGTTCGATTTTAACAATAAAGATGCAGGAATCAGATACTGAGGTGAAAACCTACTAGCTCAGAGAGGCAGAGACAGCACCCAACTGATCTTCCTACTCAGCCGATGTCCCAGAAGGAAAAAGCTCTTCTTATTCAGCTCACATCCCAGTTGGAAAGAGTCAAAAGCCAAAAAGCCAAAAGTCCAAGGCCAAAAGCTTGTTATCTCAGGTGAAGGCTCAGGAGGAAAAGGTCTGCTAACCCACCTGACAGCCCAGGAGAAACAAGCCAAAAGACTCTTCTTCTCCCTAATATCTTAAGTATCCTTTAACTCAAATTCCCTTCTTTCTGCTAAATCCCTGTCAACTGGTCACTTGCTCCATCTCTTGATGTAGGGTTAATGTTACTTACTAAATCCTGTGTACAGAAAGCTCTTGGTTTAAAGGTGTGTGTTAGGGCTGGCCCACACCAAACAAACAACAGATTTTTACAGTTCACAATCTTAGGGTTCATAATGGGATCAAATATCCAACAATAGGCGTCAGTGAGTATAATTCCAACTTGGCAGGCACACTGGTAAAAAACAACAACAACAACAACAACAACAAAAAAAACAAGAACAAATCCAAGCATCAAGAATCAAGCAGTCCAAACTCAGACAGTCAGAGGAAAGTCACTGCTCCTGGAGGGCCATGGATTATCTCTGTAAAGAGTTGGTTTTCAGATAGACTTTTGGTTCCTTCTGAGGTCATGAGAAACAGTGATTCTGAGTAGATCCATTATTTATCCTAAAGAATCTTGACTACTACGTTTTTTTAATAATGAGTCTTTTGCGTAAGTTTTACTCTCTGTCTTTCTCTCTCACTCTCAAACTCCTCCCCCCCTTCTGCAAAGCTGTAGCTGAAGGTCACTCTTCATTAGGCTTTTGCACTCCTCCCTACCTCCCCCACCCCACCTTAGGTCTGTTGTTGAGCTCCCTTCAGCCTCAGTGGCTCCATCCAACAAGTGAAGATAAAAGCTGATGTGAAAATGAAGAAAGCAGCCTTTTTCTTCCTTGGCTGTCTGAAGGCAAGATGGGTCACCAGCAGCTCTACTGGAGTCACCCGCAGAAGTTCGGCTGGGGTTCTCACTCTTGCGGTCTGCTCTAACCGCCACGGTCTGATCCTGAAATACAGGCTGAACATGTGTAGTCAGTGTTTCCGGCAGTCTGTGAAGGACATAGGCTTCATTAAGTTGGACTAAGTGACCTTTAATGGATTATTCAAGACTTTTTACCCAGTGAAACTGATCATGCTACATAATCTTGTACATAAAGAATAAAAAAGTGAACATCTTCAAAAAAAGAAAAAAAGAAAATGAAGAGATCAAACACATAATATTATTACATGCGAAATATTTATTATGATACAGGGCATAAACCAGTTTGTCTCTAAAAAAATATTAAATATGAGTCTTTTGTATCAAGTGCTATGTAACTATAAAACTTGTTAAAGTTTAGGACAAGGAATTAAGATCTTTTAAAATAATATTTCCCACCCAGTAAGACATTCATATAAATGTTTTAATGGCCCCTGCCCAGTAAAACCTTTGTTCACACAAAGACCCTGCTACATTCTCATATTAAAGTCGCTGACCCCCTTTTACCTTCATTTCTCTTGCTCTGATTCTTTTAAACTGTCCAGTCTGAAGTCAGCCGCCTGCCAGTGGACAAAAGAAACAGTCATTGCCTGAGTTAGAATAAAAGTCAACTGGACTTTCTGTCTCTGTGTTTATTCTTTCTAGGTTACCCTCCTGAACAAGGACAGAGTTTTGCCCCATTGAGATGATGTTCTTTGTCTTTGGGATCTCAAACTTATTTCTAACGGTTTCTGACTTAGCAAACCTATTTCACAATTCCTTCTCTTATGGATTCTGAATATGGCTGCCATCTTTAAAATTCCCCCACTGACTGAATTGATTAGTCTCTTTCCCATGTGCTTCACTCTAGTGTGTGTATGACAAACATGTTTTTTCACGTCTTGAAATTCTTCTTTTGACAGATCCTAACTCTACCAGAAAACACTTTTCTCAATAGATTGCTGTAAGAAAAGTTCCCTCCAATACAAATGCTGATTAAGTTATTGAAAACACTCATAGGGTTTGCATTTTTACAATTTCTGCAAGGGGAGAGCAAACAGTCTAGTCTTCCTAGTTAGGTGGAGCCAGAGTTGGAGAGAAATCCCTTATCAGAATCTGTACCTAACAAAAAAAAAAAAAAAAAAAAAAAAAAAAAAAAAAAAAAAAGAAGAAGAAGAAGAAGAAGAAGAAGAAGCAAGGCAAACCTAGCAGACAGATACTTTCATTGCTCTCTTTCCAGTTATGAGCAACAAGATAATAAAAGAAGGTAATTCTGAAAGCTTTATGTCAGTTTTAATGGTCCCTCAAGTACTAAGAAATCGATGGTGTCCATGAGGATTTCTTTCTCCTTCTCCCTTGACGGCCATTGGCAGGATCACTTTGTATTTGTAACTGCTGTCACTGAAATGTGGAGAAAAGGTCCTGTAAGGGTAGAGGATGAGGACAACTTCCCTGTAACGATTTCTATTGTCATCACTGTGGAAATGATATTTACTACTGTTCTCATTCTGCTTTTCTATAGAGTGTCTACTTTGTGAAGCTTAAAGCTATAGGATTTGGGTTTCATAAAATCACACTAGCATAAAACCATGTTTTATAATCCTGCAAGAAGAACATTTTATAAAACTGTAAAGAGAACTATTCAACAGGATGAAAATAATTACCAATGCAGGTCACTTGACTAATACAATTATTTATGGGATACTAACAGCTCTTCAGAGGCGTTCAGATTCACTGTAAATCTGATTTGCCCTCTTTTCTTCTCTTTCCCCTTTCCCCCTCCCTTTCCTTTCCTTCCCCTCCCTTTCCCCAATCTGTCCCCTCCCTCTCCTCCCCCCCTCCACCGCTCAGGACCAGACGCAGAGTTGGACAGGTGTGTGAATTAACTGCAAATGAGTTCTCAAAAGTCCTTTGGTAGTTACTCTTCATTATCCACATTAAAGGAAAAGGAAAGGAGTCGGGTCTTCTGAATCATCTGTGTCACAACTCATCCCCTCTCACTGCACTCTGCATAGTGAACTTAAATTTCAGCTTTACTAGCTTTCCAACAGACAGAACTAGCGATGCCAAACCCTTCCAAAGTTCAATGGTGTGGATGAAGCTAGACTGGAGATGCTTGTGTGAATGTTATCAAGTTGTTAGATGAACAAGTTCTAAGAAAGACAGAGAGCTGGAGACAAAGAAAAGGAGGTGGAGAAAAGGGATGAAAAACACAAGCAAAAAGAAACAAAACTAGCTACTGAACGTAAAAAGGAAAAAAAAAAAAAAGAAGCAGCAGCAGCAGAGAAAAGGACTGCAAAAAATGAATGCCTACAGAGCTCCTGATACACTGCACAAACACGAAAGGTTGGGACTACAACCCCCAGGGTTCTTTGCAGCAAGGCGGACCAAGACATCAGTCTCCTAGGCAACGCGCATAAACAAGATGGCGGACCGCGAGAACGCTCCCTCGAGATGGACCATGGGCTCTTTCCGTCGGGGCTTGGGCGCCTCTCGCATTGTAGCCCACGCGATACTGTCGCTCACAGAAAAAGAGCGTCAGACGCGATGGCCTACTTTTCCCGAGGGAACGGCAAAGAAAGGCAGTTTCAAAAGCGTCTCCTCCTACATCCTCCACCAGCTCATCCACCACTCTCAGGAAGCAGAAATGGACGGGGATGTAGAAGAACAGCGCGAAGAGGGATCCGAAGAGTCTGAGGAGTCCGAAATGCAGAATTTGGAGGTGTGCCTCCCCACAACCCTTCCCGGTCTCTGGCTCCCTCCAGCAGCCCAGCATGGCTGCCTCAGTAGCAGCTTGCTTCTGCACTCCAACCGCCCTGGGCTCAGCCGCTCCTTTTGGCCCTGCGCACCCATCCCCAGATTGGGAGGCCATCCCCCACCCCTGCTTATTTCTGTTCCCTTATTTCTGGTGTATTACCCCCTCGTGTCTGGGGGGAGGGACCCCAAGCCCTCCAAATATCTACTTTCTTTTCATAGTTTCTTACAGTTCAGATTACACACTGCTATGAAAAAAAATTGTGTATTTGGATGGAGGTTATGAGTTTAATGCTTTCAAAATTATACCTTGACAAAATTGCTACCTTAGTATCAGTAGACAAGATCTAGTCCTTGATATCCCTAGCATGTCTCTCCAAACTGAATTACTTCTGCACTATTCTCAGTGGTGAGCCATTCATCTTCTCCCTCCAGGGTGGAAAAAAAATTCTTTTGAAATAATCGAAATGCTCTGCAGAAAACCAAATAACTTAAACGTTTTGTATATTAATTCTGCTAGTGACATATGCTCATTTAAGCAGTCGCCACACTCTCTGGTCAGGAAGGGAGCCATAGCATGATCAGAGAAGACAGCTCAACTTCAACCAGAGGAACTTTTGGCTTATGGGGAGTGTTCCCAACATTCCCACCTCGTAACCATTTTTCTACAGACTATTTTCAAATCACCTAGTTGCATTTCTCATCACTTGACTGTATCCCCACACATTTGACTATCCTTTCCTATCCTCTTCTCCCTTTTCACTTTGCATTCCATAATTTCTTTTATTGGCTTCTAATACTTGTTCTTCAAGATCATAAATTGATTGGTTTCCCTCGCATACACAGTTATGCTTTTCTCTTTAACTACGTGGAATCAATATTTTTTTTTCAATTCTTGCCTTTATATTGGACCCCCTCCCCTTTCTTTTCCTTCAGCATATAAATCACATCAACGTCTTCACATCTATATGTTGCTTTTCTAGTCACCTTTCTCCCTGATGTCAAACATACTTCTCCTCATCATAACTGTTCCCTTGCACAAACGCCTTTTTTCCTAGTTTGTCTTATTTCTTATTCTTCCCCCTCTAACCTTATTCTGATCTTTCTTTTCTTGGGCTCTTGTTTGCAAGGCGCTTTTGTTTACTGTGAATATTTGGCCCGTTTCTCCCTTATCCCTCGTTTTGTCTTTTCTTTCCCACGTTTTTCTTCGTGGGCTACTTACATTTTAATTTTGCCTGACATTGCTGGCAATGGTGTCCTTACCCACACTCCCAGCACTGGGAGGCAGAAATAGGAAGATTGTCAGAGTCAGTGCTCATCTGATCTACAGAGCCAGTTCCTGATTAGCTAGAAACGTTGTTGATAGAACCACGCAATGAGACCTGCCTTAAAACACAACAACAATAATAAAAAAGTAAACAAACAAACAAATTTAAACAAAGAAAGCCATCATATATTTTATTCTTCCTTCAACTATACTATACGTAATGTTCTTTCCCACTCCCAACCACTGTCATATAATACAACACCGTCTGGCACTATCAGTTTATCTAATCTGCCCAGCTGATGGCTGTGTAAGTGTCCTGCCCAGCTGGGCATGGCGCTGCACAACTGCCATCCCGGCATGGGAAGGCTGAAGAGGGTCACAAGTTGAAGGAGACCTGGGTTAGTGTTGGTTATTGTTGCTGCCGTCAGCAGTGACTGCCACAAACTGTAGCAGTGTTTGTGTTCCTTTGAAATGTTTGTGTGGTTTCCACCACCTTCCACCCCAGAGGAGTTCACAAATGAGCCACCAGTACACATTATGATTATAATTAGCACAGGCTCCTTGGCTATGGTTTCATTAGTTCTGTCGTTAATCTGTCTTCAGCAAGCCATTAACAAGCCATAGGAATCCATCCAACTGGTTTATGTTGAGAAAAAGTTTATTTCTTCCAGTTACATTCTAAATATTGATACTGACTTTGGCTTTTCATGGTATTGCTTAAATTTTAAAATGTGGAATGAACTGAAAAGTGATAAATAATTGTATATTCATGATGAATGGTTTATTCCCATGTCTTATTCTGATTATGAGTAATAATGTGGTGGCCATAATCAACAATGCAGCTAGCTTCAAACTCCAGAGCCCAAAGGAATTTAAGGGAAGCAGTTGAAACTAGCTGTTTGGAGCACTGCCTTTGGGATGAAAGGCTTGTGGTTGGGACCTGGGTTAGCCTTTTGTTAGTACCAAGATTTTGAATAAGTTATTTAGCTTGTCTAGAGCTCAAATATGGGTTTGATGATCATCTCTGTCTCATAAAATAATTAAATGATAAGTGTAAAATGCTTAACATAGGGCTGGTGAGATGGTCTTTTCAGGTAAAGATATTTGCTGCTAAGCTTGATGACCTGAGTTCAATCCCCTTAACCCACAAAGTGGAAGAAGACACTTCACTCCCTAAGGTTGACCTATGACCTCCACATGTGTGCTGTGATATGTGTACATGTACACAAACACATAGAAATAAAAAATTGATAAAAAATAAGTACCAAGCATAACACAGTCCTGATACTAAAAATAGTAATTCAGATGTTTTTTAAACTGTTTTAACCTGTAGCTCATTAAGTGATTTTAGCCTTATTGAATAAGCATTTGTGGAATTATTGATTAATAGGAAGTACTCTTTGACCATGTCTTGACTCAAAATTTGATGGATGAAAACCTCCCTTTGCCATTACCGTAACTCAGTGTGTCATAATGCCTACTTGTTGGGATAGTTATAGGCTTCAAATTTAGTAAGGTACTACTTCAAAGTTTTTCAGTATAATATCTAGTAGATTGTGTAGGCTCTCAGAAGTTACAGATATAAGAAATAATAGAAGTAGTTAAAATAGAAGATGAAAATATGATTGAAGACATACATGATCCATGCTCTCAGAGTGACATAAGACTAAGTCACAGTAGTTAGCACCTGAGGTATCATATACAGAGATAGAAACAGCTGCACCCAGGAGTCACAGGTAAGAGCAGAAAAAGCAGCTGAGATAGGTTTAGGTTGGAGAGGGCTCTGTGCTGTGTGTGGACACTCACTTGATAGTGTAAGCTGTTCTCTGATGACCAGGTAAATTTAGATGAGGAAAGTATATATTCTAGCAATATCTATAGGGGAGCAGGAAGGTTCTGGACTAAGGTAGTGCTTGGAATAGAAAGTGGGTTAAAGATAAAACACTTAAGATGAGCCCATCACTAATTAAGTGTCAGGCACCTGGGATGATGGATGATCATGTCACTGTCAAATACCATGGATATCAGGGGATATTAGCTCATTGCTATGGGAATTAGGGACAGACTTTACTATATATTAAGGAAATGGGTTTAAGAATCATATGATTGGAAATCAGGGAAGAGGGATCACAGAGGTGGAGAGCTGTGGATTTCATAGCACTGTCTATGAAGTAGGCCAGGAAGAAAGGAAGGGAAGGGAGAGGAGAGAAGGTGAGGTAGGAAGGACCACGAACAGCTGTATAGGAAAACAGATACTTCACTGAGAGTCCGAGAAGGAAACCAGAGAGAAGCAGTCCAGAGATGTGGGAGAAAAAGAGCTGCAGGTTAGCTGTATGATCACCCTTAGCCAGGCAAGGAAATCCCCAGAGCATGGAAGAGTTATGCTGTTAATAGGACAAATGTGAAGAGGCTGGAGAAGTTCCCCATTCCCTTTGCCTATCTGAGGAAGATACCTTCTTTCAGGAACCTCTAGGAGGAGGAGGGGCTTACTGTGTGGAGCTTTGCCTTAGGAATCTGAGAGAATGCTGACAATTGTCCCCGTTCCAATGTCCACAGCTATGGTGACAAACAGGCCTTCCTGAGTAAGTGAGGAAATGGAGAGGGATGAGGTCAGTTGAGGGGGTAGAGCTCTAGGTGAGAAGCTTGGGAGGATGGCAGCATTCCTTCCATCCCACAACCTCCTAGGTTTTACATAGGACATGGCGCTTCATGTGCAGGCATGACTGTCTTCCCCACTTGTGAGCAGCATGGCAGATATGGGACACTGGCCTACAGTACTTTTATTGAAGCATTTGATGCATTCCAGGCACTATGCCAAGGGCTTTCTATACATTTTTTTTTCATTCTTCTTAAAATATTAAAAAAAGAAGGGATAGGAGAGAAAGATGGTCTCCCTACTCTAGCTTTCATAGCTGGACCAATGAAATAAGGTAATGATTAACATTGACTAAGGATATCAGGGTATTGATTTTTAATATTACACGGAGCAGGGATATCATAGGAAAAGATTTTTAAAAACCACTTATTTATTTGTTTGTTTGTTTATTGTAGTGGTCTTCATCAGTTGTAAACAGAAGTTTCTTTTCTGAGGGGTGAAGATTACACTTATCTGTGGGTATAAAGACAGATGTTTATAGATTATTGTCAGGAATTATGCTGGGTTATTAAATAAGTGGTTGTAGATTTTCCTCCAATAACTACAATTTAATTAGCACTGAATAATCAGCTAGATTTCCAGTATGAACCGGGACGTGGGGCCAGAGAGATGGCTCAGTGTTTAAGAGCACTTATTAGCTGTCATTCCAGAGGACCCAGGTTTGATTTCTAGCACCTACACTGTAGCTCATAATCCCATCTGTAACTCTAGTTCCAGGGTATTCAAAGCCCTTTTCTGAGTTCCATGGGCACCAGACAAGCATGTGATACACAGACATACGTATAGACTAAATACCCATACAGATAAAAAAAAAAATTATTACAGGATCTGGAGTTAAGGGTGCTTGTTGCTCTTGCAGAGTATCTGACACTCCATTGGTGTCACATAACCATCCCTAACTCCAGCTCCAGGGGTTCCAGCACCCTCTCGTCCTTCACAGGAACTGGATGCATATGTGCAGGCAAAACACTCATATGTATAAAATGAATAAATGGCTAAAAATCTACTACGATTATTTATTCATGTGTGTTCCATATATGTGGAAGTCAGAGGGCAACTTGTAGGAATTTCTCTGTCCTTCTGCACTGTGAGTTCTGGCCCTCAAGTCTGGAGGCAAGTGAGTCATCCTGCTGATTTGGGGAAAAAATGTTTATGTGAGCATTAAGAGCTTACATACCATGTTAATAGGGGAAGGGGAGAGGGAATGTAGGACACTTAAAGGGGTTGGGGGTGGGCAAATGCTTTTATGGAAAAATACACAGCCTCTTAGGACAGATGGGAGATATGAGAGGCTGTGACAAAGGCTGCCTCACTATGGTGTCAGTCTCTCTTTGCTCCTGTGATAAGGGTCAATCTCCTCCAGTTGATGAAACTCCTGGGGAGGGGATTTATAACAGTCGAGTTGCTTTTGAAGGATCTGCCTCTCTGTAGATAAAAGCAGTTCAGAGAAAGTCTCTCCTTGCATTTGCTAGGTTTTCAAGTGCCTTCAGCTCAAAACAATCAATACACCAGACGCAGCCTGCTTTGGAGGGATGGCGTGTCTAGAACGCCTTTAAAAGAACACTCGCTTTCTATTTATAGGTGGAGAAATGAGGCTAGGAGAAAGCTTTACCTTCTTCCCAAGTCACACGGCAGAGCTGAGGTTCAGACCTCAGTTTGAACCTGATTCCATGCAGGCACCATTTCGTAGGGAGAAGCTTACAGCAACATGAGTCTACATACTTAACACCTCAGGACCAACAACCCAAGCTTTTTTCCTGGCTCCCAGGTTAATAAAGAACTAAAATGCGGATGTTTTCCCATCATAGTTAAGATGTCTGCTCATTGTGGTTAGGTACTTTATGTCAGTGTGGCTGCTGTGATGGCTGTTTTCTGCCGACATGCTCATGTCAGTGTCCGTGCTGGCCATTGTAGAGTTCAAGGCAATGGATGTGCAACATAGTCTGGCGTTTTGTCTCTTCTGTCTGCGGTCACTGGGGAAATGCCATGCCTATGCACTGGCTGTAGACCAAGGGCAAGCCTCCTCATGGAAGTGATGGCCATCCATTAAATCATCTTGTAAGTCAGATGAATCTGACAAGATCAGTTACTACGAAGTGAGCTGAGACTTGGTTTGTTCAGCCAGAACACCAGATTTCAAGACTTTATCACCTTCATTTGATGTAACCATCTTTTGAGGTGTGGGCAAGCAGACCTGTACAGAATCACAGACAGATTGAAATTTCACTACAGCTCTGCCACATACTGTCATGTCATTTTGAGCAAGGTGACCTCTAAGCCTTAGTTACTTCATCTGTAAAATGGAGATAAGAAGGCTACTGCAGGGCTGTCAGAGGAATTACCGGGCTGATTGCAGAGCTCTTGCACAGGGCCACTAGAAGTGATGTTCCTCTGGGTACTGTGTTTTCTCAGTATTGAATGTCACATGTAAGTGGCAGCTAAAAAGTCAGTGGCTTTTACTTAACCGTATATAATATGTTCATGTCTTTTATGCAGCCTTTTCTCGGGGAGCTGGATAGGACAAGGTAGATGGTTGCCTTTCTAACCAAGTTGTCTGTCCACCATTTGTATACAGCAGGAGGAATTTGATGGGGTCCTCAAAGAGGAGATGGTGACAGATGCACTCAGTGAGTTGGGGCGCTCAGGCCCTGGAACGGAGCAGGTGTACCTCAGCCTAAACTTAAAAGTGAGTATGACAGGACCATTGTAGGCTGGCAAACGGGCACATCACGCTTGTTTTCTTTGTTACACATGTAATGGTGGCAAATGTCAGGACCTGGTGCTTGGTGGAGATTAGTGATGGGTGATGAGCATGAAAACATTAGACTCCAGAGACTCAGCCATCCCAGTAGCAGCTCCCCAAATTCTTTTGTTTTCATTCTCTTCACGCTCTTTTTCATTCTATGTAGTCTATATTATAGTAATCAATGCTTTTTTCAGGAGGTTGAATCTGGATCTGTAAAACCAATCAAAAACTCTGTAAGAATTTTTGCTCTGATCAGTCAAAGCCGAGCTAAACTATCTGAATCCCAGGGAACTGAGTATTCTGATATTGATTTTCCCCTGAAGTATGTCAAGAAATAAGTAGCTTTGCGTTGTCTTTTATTTTCATAAAGACACCTATCATTAAAGCAAAAACAAAAAAAAAACAAACAAAAAAAAAACAACTATTGTTATCCATCAATTTTCAAGATTTCAACCCTAATCCATGTGTAGCACAGAATCTGGGCTCAGCTTTGACTGTGAGGAGGTGTAGGAGGTACCCACCACAGTTTGGTTTCTCTGCTGTTGCTCATTGTCCTGGAAAAATAATCTAACTCTTTGCTTTCATTACAAAACAAAACAAAACAAACAAACAAAAAACAAAAACAACCAAACAAATAAAAACCCAAGGGACTAGGGGGATGACTCAGTGGGTAAAGAGCTTGCAGTGTGCATGTGCAGGCTGGAGTTGGGATCCCAGGCATGCTGGTGTGGTGGCCTTGTCTAGATGAAATGATGCGCTCCAGGTTCAGTGAGAGAAGCTACTTCAATGTATAAGGCAAAAGGCAAGTGAGCATGACACCTGATATCAAGCATGGGCCTCTACTGGCTCATGTATACACACACACACACACACACACACACACACACACACACACACACACACCTCTTATACACATGTCCACCCACACCTGTACAAATATACAGTCTACACATACTTCTTTAAAAAAAAAAAAAACACATTGAGATTTTTACTATAGTTTCATGATTTGGCTCCTTCCTGACTACGCTAATTCTTTGTAAGGGTGTTCTGCTTTAGATTTGAACTAATAGAATACCCAGGGACTAATGAGGTGCCATCACCTGTTCTGATCTCATAGTATGTCCTTCAGCATATCAAGGCTGAACTCTTCCATCCCAGCAGTGTCTAACCTTCTATGGGTGTCTCAGGCACCCAGGCATGACACCTGGGGAGTACTCTGCACACACAGCACTGTTCATTCTAGCAGCCAGCACAGCCATCTGTAGGTCCATTTCAACCAACAGTCTGCTTATATATGTAGTGCTATGCCTTAAGTTGATCTGCCAAAACGGCAATCCTTTAAATCTTATTTCAGCCAGAGGGATGGAGCTTAGCTTATTTTGCCACTGACCTCCTTACTGTTGAGATATTATGTGTTGAATTACTTGGCCTCAATAGAATACCCTTTCTGGTTCAGTGATTTCCCTTGTATCTTACTTATGTATATATAGTAATGATAATAATAAGAATTATTATTTATTCGACTTCCTTGAATTACTTGTGTACATACCTTCTCTCCTGCCAAAGTCCTAAACCCTTAAAGGCACAATAGAACTCAGCACCTCCCTGTTTTCTCACTATACACAATTATGTACACAGTAGACACTCAGCGCTGATTTGTCATTTGTAACAACCATCACTCCCCTACATGAGAACTTGCTTTCAAATGAATCTGGTTTTTTGTTTGTTTGTTTTTGTTTTTGTTTTTCTTGCCTGTGACAGAATGACATATGCCACTAGGCTAAGTTTTTATCCCATGGGGTCAAATTCCCTCTTAGCCCCACACAAACGTTCTTTGAGTAACGATTTCTGGCCTGAATTTTGGACAGAGACTCAGTAGAATTGGATAGTGTGGCTTCCTAGGGTGCTCTGAGTTTCTGGCTGGGCCACGCACCTCTCTGCTTCTCATTGCAGCATGTGTTGTTAATGCTCTCCTCATGACATGTGATGTCTATTCAAAATTTTATTTAAACTCCTGTTATTTGCTTTTCTTTGGTTAGATGAAAACGTGGTCTTTATTGCTATAAGTTTTATTTCAAACTCTGCCCTAAAGGTTCTCATGAACACTGCTGTTACTTATCTTTTCATGTGGTTTGGTCTTGCTGATAATACTAATATCTTAGGCTAATAACTTATTTATTTCTTTTTCTTCTTCATTTTGAGACAAGGTCATACTTTGTAGCCCTGGCTGGCCTCAGACTCACAGAGATTCACACTGAATCGACTAATATTTCCTCTAAAGGAATTTTTTTTTTTTTTTTTTTTGGTGGGATCTGTAGTCCATTTTGAGATTCCATCAGTAGTAGGCCTTAGACTTTATTCTCTTCTGTACTTTTGAAAAAAATTCCGATTTTTTTTCTATCAGTGTTGTTTCTTCTAGCTGTTGCTGGAAGGCTTACACAGAATAAAAGCCATATTAAAACCTTCCCCCTTTTCTTCCTCTCAGTGCAATGATTTAGTCAATGTCAACATTCTGCATAACTATATTCATCTACAGAAGTTGGATCTTTCAGGAAACAAAATCGAAGGTACGTGACCGTCAGTTGAGAGTATATTCATCACTGAACAATGCAAAGATTTACAGGCTATATCCAGAATTTAATATAGTTTAATAATACCAAGTTTGATATCAGTGATTTGTAGATCAATCTATATATTGATTCATTGTTTTCTATGGAGAGAGAATGAGAGACAGAGAATGAGAGAGAACTGATCCAGAAGTGGAGGGAGTGAGGTCTTCAGTGTTTTGACCAGTTGAGGTACATCCCAGGAGCCTCAAAGGGCCAGAATCCCTTCAGTACTTGCAGAACGTTTGAGGATACCTTTTTCTTTATCTATTTATTCCTCTCTCAGGCATTACATCCTGACTGTAGTCCCCCTCCCTCCCTTTGTCCCCAGGTCCACCCTTCTCTGGCTCTCCTCGGAGGAGAGCAGGCTTTCAGGGGCCGATGATGCTCAGAGGAGTTCCCCACCCGCTTACAGACTTTTTGTTTGGCTTTTACGTTTACATTTTCATCCCAGCTAGCTCCTCCTATTTTTTTTCCCAAGCCTAATGTATCCAGCTTTATTAAAGATACTTTCCATAAACAATCATGGTATTTCAGGCAAGACATGGGCAGACAATCATTAACAGTATACAAGAACTTCCAACTCCCTTCTTGTATAGACTACCAAAATCAGAAAGCCACTATAAAACCCAATGAAATTTTCATTCAGTGCTTTGAAAAGGGGGAAGTAGCTTAGAGTGAGGGCTGACATTTCACATTAAGGATATTGTTTAACAACTTTTCACAAGCTGACCCTGACTTTCAGGAAAGGAAATGAAAATTGATATGATCTGAAGATCCACAATTTTTTATAAAAGGAACCACCACTCTTCTGAGGACACTCATGATGTCACTGCAAAGTCCAGATCGTCCAATAGACTGGAAAACCAATTTGGGGGGCCCGGTTCCAATAGGTCTCTGGTTTTAAGCGAGTTAAGTCAATGTTGATGGTACAGGGGGAGGAGAATACAAAAATGAATTTAGTTTTCCCATACCACAAGGCATTTTGTGCCATGATGACCCCATATGTCAACACCGCGACGTCCCTTCTGGGAGCCAACAGAATCTTTCAGAATTATCAGGGAAAAATATTTTCCCTCATCAATCCAGCTTGGGAGACATTTTGTTAGTGACACGTATGTTCTTTCCTCCAAACAATGAAGTGTTCTATGTGCTAACACCATAGCTTAAAAAAAAAAAAGTAAAACAAAATTCTGCATTTTTATAAAACTTGATAAAAATAGTATTTCAAACTGTACAGTCACCAGAAGTACACAGTTATCAAAAATGCACACACGTCACTTGGCATCTCTAGCACCTTCAGCTTTCTGTGCCTGGTCTGTTTTGGCGTCTCCATTTTCCGCAGGATTGTTTGCATCCTACCGGCCTCAGCCTTCCCTTTCTTCCCCTTGGTACCTTCTCTCCCTTCTTTGCAGCGGCCTTTTTAGGCTTGGGCTCTGGCTTTGGAGGAGCAGGTTTAGCAGATAACCTTGCAGATCTTCTCTGTGGCTTGTTCTTCACCTTGGCTTTATCTCCTTTAGCATCCCCTTCGGTCTTTTTTTTGGGCATGGCGACAGTGGGCGGTGGGGGAGTCTGCGCTGGATGCTGGGTGGGGGGAGCGGGGGAAGAGACGTTGGCGCGCGGTTTGGTCTGTCGGGGGGGGGGGGTGGTTGCTCCTCCTATTTTTAAGGTTTAAGCACCAGGGCTTCTCAATGTCACCCACCCCGTCTCTGTGTGTGCATTGACTTTTGACCACACTATCTGCAGTTCTTTGTATTTGTCATTATACCTTTCTTCTTCACACTTAATGAACATACTCCTGCAACTATTATGTTTTCTTCAAAGCCTAGTCTTTGTTTTTGATTTTCTGATCTTATTCAAGGTTAACAATATACATTTTTTTTTTCTTTAGACTTCTAAAGAAACAGGCAAATACTTTTTTCTGACCTGGTTTCTCCACTATTTTTCTGCTTGCTTCTTTTACCTGTCTTAAAGAAAACTGTAATGCTACTGATAATGGTCTCTCAACTTCATTTTCTGATTCCCCTCGTTTGACTCTAATAATTAAAGTCCAGCCCTAGAGTGCAGAGAAGCATTGTATTCTATTTCAAATACCACTGTTTGAGAGACTATTGTATTGTTATTCTTATTTTTTATAAACCCATTTTAGGAAATTGGAAACAAGTGCATGAGCAGAGAAAATTCTGGAATGAATACTGAAGCTCAGCAGTAATAGCTGAGGGCCAGTCTTGTTCTATGTGACCCTCTCTGTCCCTTTTCCTCCATTTTACTTTAAGGCAAATCCCAGATTCTACTATGGTCCAACCATTAGAAAGGCATTTTTGGTGTTACTGGCAGGAGTGGGCTGCCCACCCCACACCTACAAGGTTGATTATGCTCTGCCCACCCCACATCTCCAAGACTGAGTTTTCTGCCTTACTGAATTAGAAATTACAGCCTCATGGGAGGCTCTGACAATGCTCAGTGCCAACACTGAGCTTCACCTCCTGCCACTCAAGGCACTATCTCTCTGTGAAGATCACTTCTCACTGGCTGTCTATGACCCACGTTATTAATTCACCACAAGTTTGGGAGTCTGCCATGTATAGGGATGAAAGTGTGTTTTTCTTTGGGGGTTGTCAGCCTTACAGCTGTCCTGAGGTAGACCACATTTCAACTTTCCACAGAATCGCTTGTGCTAGAGGTGGGCTGTTAGCATACAGATTGCTGAACCCCACCCTCAGAGTTTCTGAGTCAGTGCAACTGCGGTAAAGGCTGAGAATAAGCAAGGGTGAGGTGGAGGCTGCTGGTCCAGAACCCTTGGGGTAGACACAAGGTGCTCCTGCCATCTGGTGGACAAAGAGGTTACCGCACCAAGGAGGGACCACATAGAAGTTAGCAACCCAGGTACTGTTTCTGTCATAGTGATTTTTAAAACCTTAGTGATGTACAGAGTATGAGGTGTAGTTACCATTTCATTGTATATGTCTAAATATTAGCTGATGCGTCTACTCTAAAACTGATATCCCTGTGACTGGCATTAAAGATGAACCCCAGCAGCAGTTCAGGGGCCCAGTGGACACTTACAGAATTGAGACCACACTTCTAACAGACATGCAGTTGAATACAGAATGGGCAGGTTATGGGATGATAGGTACAGACTGGTAAGCTTCTGACTCCCCATAGGTTTCTTCTCACAGGCAGCCTTCCTTGTTTGGCCCATTGGTTCCTACTAAAATCCCACCGTAATATCCCACCGTATTACTTCTTTGAAAGAGGTTTGCAGCTAGGGTGTTGCTTAATCCAGAGAGGTGAAGTCGAAGTTGGTGGGGATTTTCTGGCTTCAGAGACCCTTGATCAGGTATATTAATTCCTTCTCTGTTTCTGTGATAAAATTTAACAACCAAGGCAGCTTAAAGAAGAAAGAGTTTATATGGGCTCATGGCTCCAGAGGGTTAGAGTCTATAATGATGGAGAGATTGGCATGGTAGAAGGCAGCAGACTTGGTGACACCAGCTGAAGCTGAGAGTTGAGAGCTCATACCAGGAACCTCATGCAGGAGGCAGAGTGAACTGGGAATGGTGTGTGGCTTTTAGAACCCCAAAGCCTAGCCCCCCATCCCACCCCATGACATACTTCCCACAGCAAGCTGTACCTCATAAGCCTATGTAAACAGCCACCAGGTAGAGGACAAGCATCCAGCTGCCCTAGACCAGGGGAGTACTTCTCACTCAAGCCACCTCACATTGGTTGCCAACCCTGCCCAAGACACAGCTGGCATGCCACTCTCTCCCACTCTACAGGTGTCTGTGCCACTTGGCCAAACTTTGCCTGCCGTCGGCACAGCTGTTTTGGTTCTTTGTGTCCTTCAGAATGAGAGAGAAAGAGAGTGCTATCACCACACCACTTTCAGGTGGAGAAATGAATTGCTTGGTGGATTCTTTCATTCTGGTTTCAAAAATGCAAAAAAGAATGGCAAATGCTGCTGCCCAACATATATAACATATGTAATATACATAAGTTCATATGTAATTCCGTGTGCAGTCTCAATTAGCAGTGTTACCCAGCATCAAGTTCGGGGAGATCTGCTTGGGATAAAATGCGGGACTCAGATATAATTTTGAACCAATCCAGAGTCAAAGCGCACTAACAAGCAGGGATCTAAATCACCTAAGATAATTAATGAGATTTAGGATTAAGTCCAACTAAAACAAAATTGAATTTGCAACGGAGAGTTCCCTAATTGTGGTATTTCCAATCTTCTGAAAAGACCTAATTCAGTCATTTAGGAGCTAATTATCAAGAGGATTATCTGAGGCTTTACATTTTCTCATCCTTTCCTGTAAGTCGGGTAATATTTGAAGCCCTTAGGGGTTAGTAGATTGTGGGAAAATGATGGGGACATGCAAGAAGTCTCAGCCATTGGCTGCTCAGGCATCCTAGAAAAGGAGATGGAAAAAATAGGTAGGGCCTAGGGAAGAGAGAGATTATTGGCTCATAGAGAGTTTTACACATTTTTTAAAAATGGTTTTTTAAGTCAGCTCCTAGTGTTTTGGATACTGTTATGACATAATAAACAAAGTGTGTTTTTGTGGTTCTTCTACCCACTCCCCCATACTCTGAAATGCCTGATTTTGTTTGTTCTACGCTTTAAGAGATACTTCACATTCCTGATTTTATCAGTTTTACTCAGCTGAAATACTTATGCAATCAGCATAATTAAAAAATATTCTCATATGAGCCAGGTATGGTGGTACATGCCTGTGATCTCAGCACGTGGGAGGCAGAAGCAGGCGGATCTCTCTAAGTTCTAGGTCAGCCTGGTCTACAGAGCGAGTTCCAGGCCAGCCAGGACTATCCAGTGAGATCCAGTCAGAAAAACAAAAAAAACAAAAAAACAAAAAACGTGTTTTGATGTAATGTGCTTAATGACTTTTTCTGGTATCTTATTGATTTACCTTTTTTCTTTTGCCTCCAGATTTGTCTTGTGTGAGCTTCATGCCATATCTTCTAGAACTAAATGCTTCTCAGAACAAGCTAACTACCTTCTTCCATTTCAAACCACCCAAAAACCTCAAGGTATACTTGTCAATACACTAATCACATATGGTGGGTGCTTGACCAGTCCAGAGAGAACTGGTGAAGAGAGTCACACTAAGATGCAGGCCAATAGTGCGGGTGTCTGAACTGAAATACAGACAAGTGTCTGTGCCACTGGCTTCGCCAAAAGATACTCCATCAACAAGGAGTCCTTAGGAGAGCTTTGCCGAAACTTTATTCCTTGTTGTCTCTTTGCCATATTTCTTCTTCTTCTTTTCTTTCTTTTTCTATTTTTGTTTTTTTCAGGACAGGGTTTCTCCATGTATCAGTCCTGGCTGTCCTGGAACTTGCTCTGTAGACCAGTTGGCCTCGAACTCACAGAGATTCGCCTGCCTCTGCCTCCCAAATGCTGGGATTAAAGACATGTGCCATTGCCACCCAACTATTTTGTTTTCTTAGATTAACAAGGAGATTTTTATTGATTATTACTTCTTTGGTCTTGTGCAGCTCAAGCTTCTGCCATTCTGGCCCCAGCCTCCCAAATGCTGGTGGTTCAGGCATGTGTCTCCTCATGCAGCTCCTTTGTCCTAGTTTAAGAGTAGTAGCTATTATGTTTCTTTTGTTATAGCAGTGCAATTCTATCCGAAAAAAAATGATACAGATTTTCCTCAGTGCAAACTTTGCCTTCTTATCCCACTTTGGCTTTTAAAGAAAATAATACTTTATAACTAATCAGCTGGCTCTGCCCAGAGAGTAGTCATGGTCAGGGATGCAGGCTCTCTCGGAACTGGTGTCTGGCAGCTTTGTTCCTTGTAGTGTCTGACACCAGCTGGCAGCACGCCAAAGGTGGGAGGAGCAGCAGGCAGCACCCTCTGGTTTTAGAGCTCCCACAAGTCTTGCAAGCATAGGCTCTTGTATAGCCTGGGAAGTCAGACCTCCATGGAAATAGCCTTTGGTGGTAGTTGTCACCGCAGTTTCCAACAAGGCCTGGATAGCAGGATTTCCTTCAGCCTTTGACAGTGGCTGGTGTTAAAGTTCCTGGGCTTTTAGAGACTGACTCTGGCCCCTAAAGTCTTGGCATATCTCTGGAATTCTTCAGTGACAGTGGCCAGCAGTTGCCATTTTCTGTCTCTCACAGCCTTCAGCCTCTGCTCTCTTCTCTAGTTTCTGTAGTCCCCTACTCCTGCCCTGGCCGTTCTCTCAAACTGATCAGCTGTGTCTTCGTCAGCTCTGGAGGAGCGGGTGCCCTGCCACCTTTTGTAGCTTGGCTTTTAGCTCCACAGCTGTTCACACTGCTGTCGCTTTGATGCGTCCATCGTTACCGCTGCTCTGCTGTCCCTATAGCTGCCTTCTTCATGTTACCAGCTCACTTCAGAGAAGCCTGGGCCTGTTGCTATAGAACCAATAGAGCCAGCATTAAAAAAAATTAAAAAAAAAAAAAAAAGGTCTCTTAGCCAGGTTACTCCTGGAACCTCTACTACCTGTTTATATATCCAGAGTAGTTGTATTGGACCAATCACAGCTCCCCTTGCATGGAAATGAAGGGTTGTGTTTGCACCAATGCTTTCCCACCAGTTAGAACAGTCCCTCAGATGGGCCATCAGAGAAGTGAGCCCCTTCTGACGTTGGTGGAAATGATTGCAAGGCCACCTAGAGTTGTGGAAAACAAACAAACAAAAACCAAAATAACAACGACAAAACTGTCCTGGCTGAGGCTGTGCCATCAGGAACTGGAGTGATCTGCTAGGTAGTTTTTGCAAGGCTTCTGTGGAATGCTCAAAATGGCTGGCATAAGGTAGGCTGGCAGGCTGGTTGCCTAACTTTTCTCTTGTTCCAGGTGGCCAAGGCATGAAAAGAGAGTCCAGCAACTGCCAGTTAGGGAACCAGATTATCCTGTCCCCTACTTCTTTTCTTACTTATAGAAACCACCAGAAGGAATGCTCACAATAAGAATGTTACGAGTTTATGAATTGACACAAATAGTATTTTTAACACTTTAACAGTGCTGAGCACCTGACCAGTACCCCAGAGAGAGGCAGGGGCTTTCCTCTGCCCCGCTGTATGACTCCATCCTTGTTCCCTGCACTTGCTTTTGAGCTTGTTCTTTGAAAGCAGGAATGAAGCACATGTTTGGGGAATGGCTTGCTATGTGTGGAGTGCCATTTCTCCTGCTCCCAGGGGCACCCAGGTTACCTGTGGTTCTTGGGAAAGTGAGATTCTAACCTGGCAGGATGCTGGCTCTCAGACCTTTCACCACTGCAATCACTTGGGGGAACTTGGAGACATATTAAGGTGCAGATCCCTGTGCCAGAGATTCTGATTTAAATGGCTCAAGGAAAGGCCTGGGCTTTGGACTTGTTAAATGGTCTCCAGATGACCCTAATATTCTAACCAATTTAAAAAGCATTGCCCTAGAACATGGGATAAGCTTTCTTCTGTTGGACTCAAATATTTAACAAAAGTATTATTTTAAGGAATGAATGAACAGCAACTCTTAACTTTTATTATATATTTATTTTGTTTATAAACCTAGTTAACTTAGATCCAAGTTCTTCTGCTTAGGCTTGAACCAAAATGAAAATCTATTTGAAATCAAGAACTTGGCATTCTCCATTCTGACATCGAAACACCTTGGTCTCTTTTATAGTTTCCTGTCATTCTCCTTTGATACACACACACACACACACACACACACACACACACACACACACACACA
>NW_026586550.1:6200453-6211245 GCF_907164565.1 Psammomys obesus
ACACACACACACACACACACACACACACACACACACACACACACACAAACTCGATCTTTTACTTTTTGCCTGGGCACTATTTCTATGCCCAGAAAGGCTGCCTCAGTTGCCTGTCTGTACTCCGGGTGGGGGGGAGGGTGCTGTGTGGTCTCAAGCTTATTAAGAGCTGCATTTGCTCAGTCTTTTCTGCTGCCCTTTTTGCTTTGCATCCTAGGGAAGTCAGTCACAGGGACAGCCTGACCTTCCCCTCAGAAGTTATTCTAGGAGTTTCCTGTCATCACCCCAAACCCCTCTCCAGAAGACCTCACAAGCCAACAAGACAAACCACGTACTCCATCTTCAGGGGTTTAACTTCTTGGAGACTTCATATCCAGTCTTCCAGAGAAAACTTGCCATGTGCCAAACTGCCCCGATGAGGTCTTTCAACCCTAGAGCATCTACATAGTCCTCAAATGGAATGCTGAGGCTTTCTGGTGGTTTCAATGTATTACCTTATTTAATCCCGTAAAGCTTCAAGCTTTAATCTCAGCATGTGAGAGCCAGAGGCAGGCAGATCTCTGAGTTTCAGGCCAGCGAGGGATATATAGCAAGTGAGACCCTGGAGGGAGGGGAGGGAAGGAAAGGGAGGCTATGAAACCTCAGGTTGTGGATCTATCCTTGTGTGCCACAAAGAAGACTTTCTTCCTCAATTCCCTCTCACGGTGGTGACAATGGGGTCCTGGTTAGAAAAGACAGAGAGGGATGCCTGATTTGACCATAGTGCACCTATAGCTGTCAGTTCTAAGTCTGTCCAGAAACATGTCTTCTTTTCTGCTATTAAGCACTGTAGTGACCTTGAAAGAAAACAACATGTAATATATCGTTCTCTTTTTGTGACCAGAAGGTGGATTTTTCCTCCAACAAGATTTTTGAAATGGATGACCTTTCAGCTTACCGAACTCTCACTCAACTAATTTTGGACAGTATCCTTTGCATGCATGAAAGGGAGATGCTGGTGTCTAGCCCCATTGAAGAAGGTGTTACAGACTACACAGAAAGGCAGTAGAGAAGTGATTTTCCTAAAGTGTGTAACTCGTGTAACTAAGAATTGCTAGTCATAAAACAAGCAATCGAATTTGTTTTTCAAGAATCAGTTCTATATGCTAAAGCTTGCCATAGGCTTCTAACCCTAGCAAACGGAGAGAGATGGTCCTTGACATGAATGCAAGCTTGTTTCTGATTTTAGAGCTAGGGAAGCTCTGTTTAATGAACATGTTTCTTCAAATTTACTTAAACTTTTGCCTAATTTTATATAAATTCAGAATCTGAAAAATGTAGATTTATCATGAGGAAAATTAATAGTTATTCTATGGAAGAATTCATACTTCTGCTTTTAAATAAAACAAGTCATCCTAGTATGTTATCTCTATCCATCCATCCATCCATCCATCCATCCATCCATCCATCCATCCATCCGTCTGTCTATCTATTTGTGTTGGGATCAAAGTGGGGACTTTATATATGCTTGGTTAAGTTCTCTAATACAGACCTATTCCTCCAGCCCTTTGAGCATTTTAAATATGCTTAACTTAAAACAAAAGAAAAGTCCAGTTTTTAGTGTGCCGTTATCTTGGGGAACATACATGTATGCATTGCATAAGTCAGACTCCTATGCCAACAGAATGCCAAGTTCAACTTGTATAGCCTAAAGAGTTAACTGAAGGTCTGTGAATCTAATGAGCTTGAGTTTTCTTTGCACCAGGGACTGATATTCTCTGGGTAATAAGAGGGCAAAGCCTTCTGTTGTTCAGCAAGTATCTTTCTCCCCACTTGAGAATTGAGGGGGGTAGGGTGGTGCCTGAGTTGATTGCCCTTGAGTGTCTCATTCCAGGGATGAGGCAGCAAGTTGTTTATAATAAGCCTGGGATTACAGAGGTGGTGTTCTTGGAGCTGTACTTTGTAGAGAAAGTCTTTACTTATATTTGGAAGGCTAGAATACAGTCCTTCCCCTTTTTGAACTTAAAGATGAAAATAAGCAGTAAGTGAACAGTTAGATGGTGCTCATGATTAGCCCAATAGAGACATCAGATAATGATTTAAACAAAGTTTCCATGCAAACCAGAGGCGCACACGTAAGCAACGCCTTTCTATCGAACCTTGGCTTCATGCTTCACCATTGTGTGTACTGAATGTTCAGAGAGAGAGAGAGAGAGAGAGAGAGAGAGAGAGAAATCTACTCACTCTCAGCCATGCAAAGGAATGCTGCCCAGAAGGACCAGGAGAGCACAGCCTGGAACTTTCTAGAAATCCAGATCTTGGGCTCCGTCCACGGCCTAGTTGAATCAAGTATTTTGACAATTTGAGTGCACATTAAAGCTAAGAATCTGGCTGTACCTCGGAGCCCTGCCTGTCAGAAGAGACTCAGCACTCAGAGGCCCTGCCTCTGCCTCAGGGTACTCAGAGACCACTGTGCAGTTGGATATGGAGAACTTTCATTCTGGAAAGACATCTTCATTGTGCAGCCCAGAATTGCCAAAGGAAAGAACTCTCACACACTGTAGACTCAAACCATTTCTATCATGAGGGTTTTCATTTTTTTAAATCAATTCAGCTTTTCATGTACAAAAGTAAAACATTAGAACTTTGTGAATGTCAAATAATATAGTGATATCATAAAGAAAGGAATTAGGTTTTCTTTTTTAAATGTTGACATTTGACACAGCAGTCGAGTCTTATCATTGACATACAAAGAGAAGTAATTATTACATCAAGACTAATAGAAATCCAGTGCCTGGGCATATAGAGTACATCATGATGTCCTTATCTGTGTTTGAAAAACCACAAAGACAAACAGCCGAAGCAAACTGCCCTTCTTGAGCTGTAAATGAAATAAAATTACAAACACTTTAATATCAGAAATTCTATATATAATTAACATTAACAGATTTGGGGAAATAAACCTTTTTTTTTTCAATAAAGAAAATCAAGTAATAATGTAAAATTTAATGGAATCCCGCACCCCTTAAGCTGTTTTTTTTTACGTTTTACAGCTTATCTGGCCTACACGCATGTTTGTCAGTGCACACAGCCTAGTGTTCGTATGGAGGTCAGAAGACAACCTCTGGGAGTTAGTTCTCTCTTTCCACCATGTGGGTCTCAGGAGGGATTCTACTCAGTCCATCAGACTTGGTGACAGGTGCCTTTTGGCCTCTTTCCAGCTCCCAAATTCAGGACCTTTCACAATACAACTCAGTACACTAGAAATAAAGGGGTTTCTCTGAGTATATTCTCTACAGAGGTATTTTAAGCACACTAATCTAGAAGTGCCAGCTGCTGGGAAGTACACTGAGTGAGGGGTTCTCTTTGTAACTTCTCTGTGCCCATAAAAATTAGCTCAACCACTTTTAAAAAACAGCTTTAAATTCTCTTAAAGTGTGACAGTGAGTATCCACACTTACTATGACCTGGTACTTCTGGCTTCTGCTGAGTTTATCACATGTGTGCCTAGAGGCTTGCAGAACAGTACTGATTGTGCTGTTTGCTGCAATAGCAAAAATGAAGACACACCAACTGCTCATCAAGAAGAGAAGATATAAATAAATTATGTTACTGTCAGGTAATAGCAAATGCTACATTAGTGAAAGTAGATGAAATATACCAATGGATTGCAACAGAGATGAATATTTACGATTTTTTAGACCTTATTTTTGTTTGTGAATATTCTGCCTGCATGTATGTATGTGTACTGTGTGAATGAATGATACCTATGGAGGGCAGTAGGGGGCGACAGATCCCCTGGACCTAGCATAACAGAAGTTTGTGAGCCTCCATGAGGGTGCCAGGAATTAAACCTGGATCCTCTGCAAGAACAACACACTCTCTTAACTACTGAGTCATTTCTCTATCCCAGGGATAATTTTTAATAAAAAACAAATACAATCAAGGTATAACAGGGAAAAAGACAACTCAATATAGTATTTCTGAAAGGCAGATACAAAGATCAAACAGGAGGGGTGTGTGTGTGTGTGTGTGTGTGTGTGTGTGTGTGTGTGTGTGCCTTAGAACTGAAGTTCAGGGTCTTGTAAATGCACCAAAATCCCAGCCCCCTTATGTTTTTAATAGTCTATTCTATCCAAGAATTAAAAATTGGATCTTTTAATTTATTTGTGTGTGTGTGTGTGTGTGTGTGTGTGTGTGTGTGTGTGTGTGTGTATCACATGAGTGCAATGTCCATGGAGGCCAGAAGAGGGTGTTGGATCCTCTGGAACTGGAGTTACAGGCAGTTATGAGCTGCCTAATGTGGGTGCTGGGAACCAAACTCAGGTCCTTCGCAAAAGCAATATGTAGCCTTAACTGCTGAGCCATCTCTCCAGCCTCAAACCCTGAAAATTCTTAATTAAACCATTTGAAAATAATTTAAACCAATTATGCTTGTAACATAAAATGATTATAGTAGGTTATATTAATATCTTGAACTACATTGTTAACTATAAGGTGTCAATTTTTTGCTTTATCATATTAGATTATTTTGTCCTTTCCTATGTATGTAATTGATGATTAGTGGGTAATCATCCTAAATTGCTAGGCAAGAAACTTAGTCAAGGTAAATGTATTTATTATCAAGTAAAGATGTATTTTATTCTTTGCCTTTAAAGCATTGGCTGGTTGCTGATAAAAGCATGATTTGTAGAATTTTAAATTTAGACAGTATTTTAAAGGTCACTTAGCACTAATCGATATTCTGTGTATTTTATGGAGAAGGAGCAGGGAAGGTCAGCACCTTGCTGGGGCTCCCTGGCGAACAGCTGACCTGAGGTTACTGTTCTGAATTCTTTCGGTTTGCCCACGTTGCAATGCACTGAGCAATTACTACGTTTTATAACACCACCATTTAAGCCATATGCGTATTTCCTTACTCCTTGAGATTCACTCTCGTGGCAAAGACCATTTTTCACTAGTAAGATGATAGAGATTTAATAGGATTGGTTGTGATTAAAGCCATCATTGTGTCTCTCTCCACTAAGAGAATAGTGATGGATTTTGGCATTATTTCTCAGTAACTGTTTTCTGTACACCCAAACCATATTTTATGATTGTAGACAAATGAATAAAAGCAAACGCTGAACTAGTGAATAATTCATGTCAGGTGTTTATGAACTTCTGACAGCATTGCTGAAGTGTGAAAATATATTGGGTTCCCTCGACCATGGCTATAAAGCTATGCTTAAGTGCCACAGGGCTCCTTCACTTGGTTTCCACAACAATCTGAAATTCCTCTGTAAATGATGTATTCACAGAAATGGCAAAACTTCAGAACTGGGAAGCAATGTGATGATTTTGAGTCTTTCTCCTGATAGCCCTCCTTTAATATTATAATGCTCCTAAGAGGATTAATCCAGTGAACTAATTCACTGGAATAGTTTAGTGACTTATCAGATTGTACTTCTTATCAGCAACTCCTGAACCCTCAAAAAGAACGTTAAATAATAATGTTAGGAGGAAGAGCAAGAAACACACCAGGAAGGGTCTTAAGATAATTGGAGATTAGAGTGTTGACGGTATTCTAGCTGGGAAGGTGTGGCTAGCTGGGAACTCAAAGCTCCTCACCACCCAGTCATGTGTACGGATCAGAATCACCACTGGCAGTGACTAATAATGTGACTGTAGGAATAAGCAGGATGGCCGTGTAAAGAATGTGTTCATTCCTGGGAAATGTGTTCTAGGACTCCTCAGATGCCCAAGCCTGGATGCTCAATGTTTATAATGAGTTAGATGTCGTATATGAGTTAGATGCTATCTCAAACATTGTTATGCCATATTGTTAGATAATAATGACAAAGGGAGAGTCTATATAACTTTGATACAGTTGTATGTTTTTTGTAAGTGTGCTCATCATGTGGTTGATTGTCTGAATGAAAGGGTGTGGAATCTATGCAAATTTTAGGCCATTGTATCATTTACTTGTGAGCCCAACCTACGGTGCACTGAAAGCCTTTCAGTGTCAAGGGGAGTGACTTGGGAGGTGGGAGGAAATGGAAGGAAGTGAGCACTGTTCTCAACAGGGGAACTTGTTACATTCCTTATTCTTTGCATAACATCCTGAATAACCAGAACGGGATCCGCTGGAGCCTGGGCTGTGATTGCAGTAAGGCAGCCACATTTCTCTTTTCTTTCCTCCTGCTTCTCATTTCAGAAAACATGGCTGGTAGCAGTCATAGGTAGAAAGGAAGCTGGAGGTAGCAGGGTTGCTAAGGCAGTTTCTGAAGTCTCAGAACTACGCTTCCAATCCCTGACGTCACAGTCATTGTTTGCTGTCCAGTATTCTAGCTCCTTTCCCTGGCCGGCTTCTAGTAGACTGCTATCACAGCTGCCCACTGCAGCCAGTCTACTCTGCTGTTATTTGCAGCATCTTCCTCTTGGTGGGAATGGAGCTTCCATGACACTAGTGTTCAGAAACACAGCTTACAGGCTTTTTTCTCTCTGACACTGAGCAGATGGCTATTTGAAGTTTTCATGGCTGAATTGTTGTTGCCAAAGATTGCTTGCTGCACAGATATTTCATACACAGCTGTGAGAGGTCATTTAGTCTCTCATTTCCTATATTTCATGTTCATCTTTCACGACAGTCCAGAGCTGAAAAGAGCTGGCCTTTGTTCTATTTCCAAAATCATTGTTTAACCAGCCCAAAGGGATCTGAAAAATAGTGTTTGTGAGTAAATACCTGTTTGTATGCTTGTTTTTGGCAGACATCTTGTTCATAGGAGATTTGAAATGGTGTATTGACTACAACAAAACTATTTCTGCCTGTGGGTAGAATCTGGAACCAATAGGAGAAACCTAGAAATTTCTGCTACATTTGGTAACATCTTTATCCAGTTTTTTCTAAATCTCTTTCTAGTCCAGCTCTTTAATTTCATTCCTAGCCCTGAGTTATCCATTTTCATGCTAAGAGTTAGAGGACATGATTCCTTGGCCCCATGTGATTATAATTTAATGATGACATTAGTGCCTTATAATTTGAAGAATAGCTCATTCACACCTTTTTTCAAACAAACTTGTTCTTTGACAGTTTCATGCATGCATATATTACTTATTGGCTATTCTTATGCTCACCCTCATTCCTTTCCTGTAAATACCCTTTCTTCCCCATGAGCCCCTTTCCTACTTTTATGTCTTTTCGTTTTGTTTTGTGACTCACGGAGTTTAACAAGGGCTGTCTGTGTGATCATGGGTTTAAATTATCCACTGGAGCCTGATAGCTCACCAGTGAGTATACAACTCACTGGACAGAGTGGCCAATCCCCTAAATATATCAGTATCAAGTAGTTTAGGAAAGGGGGTAGGTCCCCGTGATTGCCTTCTTCATCCTGACTGTCGACAAAGCCAATCTTATGCAGCTCGGTGCTGAAACAGCTGCTCTGAGATTGTGATTGTGACAGCTGTGTTATGCCCAGAAGACAGCATTTTGCAGCTCTTCTCCCAATATATCAGCTCTTACATTATTTCCATAGAGCTTACCAAGTCATAGAGGAGTGGCTTAAATGTCCTGTTTAGGGCTGAGCTCAACCATCACGTATTTCAACATTTTCACAGAGACCCATGAGTCTCTGTGTTCACCATCACTCACTGCGAAGAGGAGCTTCTCTTACTAAGACTGAAAGTTGCATTTGTTTATGGACATAAATGTAAATATTTTGAAGGAAATTTCGTTCTATGTCAGTTTAGCTAACCAACAATAGTTCAGTTCCCTTGGAGCCCATGGCTTCTCCAACCATTGGTTTTCAATCAAGTTTGCAGTGCCGGGCACGAATTCTCTCCTGTGCCCTGAATACAGAGACAGTTGGTTACTCCATAATAGCTATGCTATTATTGCTTCAGTTTCATACCCAATTTTTATTTATTTTTCTCCATGACTTACCTCCTAGCCTCATACCAACTTGTTACAAATGCAAAATCTGATAGGGAAAAATTGTGTAAGCCATCTAGGAGTTTTGAATTTATCCTTTAATTTTTTTTAAAAAAAATTATTTATGTGTGAATGTATGTGTGTGGTATGTGCACATGAGTACAAATACCCTTGGGGACCTGAAGAGGGCATCAGATTTTCTAGTGCTGGAGTCATAGATAATCGTGAACTGTCTGATGTGGGTGCAGGCTTCCAAACTCAGGTCTTCTGCAAAAACAGTACATATTCTTAACCAGTAAGTCACCACTCCAGCCCCTTATATGAGAATTTAAAAAAATTAAACAGAATACCTGATCAACATTTTGAAACGGTTAACCTGACTTTAGCATGTAAGGTTAGCATGGATATTAAGGAAACCCACTAATGCTAAAGGTGAGTTAAGTTGGCAGATGAGTGAATACAAATAGCAGTTAAAGACACCTTTTAAAGCAATAATGCCAGGTCTTGGTGATTCCATTAGATGCTGTGAAGACCATGAGGAAATGGTCGCGTTACAGGCTACCTGGGAGGGAGAGCTGGTCTCTGATGGAGCAGTGGCATTCATCCCTGGGAACTAGTCAGGTGGTTTGAGGCCAGAAAAGGCTGAGTAGGACACTTGGCTTTGGAATTGCAGTTTGGGATGATTGTAAGCTTGGGACACAGGATAAACTTAAAATGTGATTGGTGAGAACAGAACAACAAATGGTGATTATGAGAGCAGACTTCCAGCTTCTGCACTTGAACAGAAGAGAAGCCAGTACCAATGGGATAAAGGACCACTCCCCTTTGTGAGAGAGTGTTGGTCTTCCCATTTGTTTTCATAGGGTGACTGTCTTCCTGCCTGAGGGGAGCCACATGAGTTGCTCATGGAGGTCATTAACTAACTGAGGGAAGCACCAGGAAGCAGCTCTGAAAGGCTGTTTCCTTCCATGGTATTTAATGAGTCACGTGGATACAAATGCTATGCCTCTAATATTTTATAAAATTGATGTTTTATCCTATGTGAAAAACATGTCAAGATTTAGGGCTCATTTCACCTGGGGCAAATAATGTTCCTTTAAACTCTTGTGTGATTTTTTTTTTTTAGTGATAATTATAACACTGATTTTACTGATTTTATATACACACACATAATGTATTGTATATAATTTTAAAATATTTCCAAAGACTTGGAATAAGATTTTCCTTAAACATAGCCCTTGTGCACAGACAACATGATAGAAGAAATCCGTGGGCTGGAGAGTTGCATCAGCCTGACCCACCTTAGTCTGGCTGGCAACAGGATCAAAACAATTAATGGCCTAGGCACGCTATCCATCAGAGTGCTTTCCTTGGTGAGTCCCACATCTCATTCTTTGTAGAAGTAGTGGATATTGTTCAAGAAGTGTATGAATTGTGACTGCTAAGAATTTGTCTTTTTCTCCTTATAGTATCTGCTGTGCATGCATTCTCTCTCCCTCCCTCCCTCTCCTCTCTCTCTCTCTCTCTCTCTCTGTGATCAATAGTCCATATTGAAGTAAAGCCAGTTTCAAATTTGGTATCCAAATAAAAAATTTTCTAGATGATTGATTTTTTTTTATGCTATGTAAGAAGGTATATTTTAATAATAGTTTCTAATATATAGTTTTTGGTGAAAATAACATTTGGGCATAGTAAGCATGTTTGTTGCTGCTCGTACTTTATTGGATGCAAATGGACCACTGAGGCACTGAGCTCAGGCAGCCCATCTATACAAATGCATGCTAGTTTCCTGCTCTAGAAGGTGTAAGTCATGCTGAGAATAAACACATAGTTCCAGTCAGAAAGAAGAGGATGAAGCTAGTCCTGATGAAACCCAATCAGATAGTAGGGAAGGAGAACCTCCTTCAGTGGACTAGGGGAGGGGCATGGGGGAGAAGGGGGAGGAAGGGTGGGACCTGGAGGAGATGAGGGAGGGAGCCACAGCCAGGATACAAAGTGAATAAATTGTAATAAATAATAATAAAAATTATTTTCCTGAAAAAAAAAAAAAAGATTTCATCTGCCTGCTGTTTCCCAAAGAAAATGTCTTTTTAAGCCTTGTGACATGCTACATGACTAAAACTCAAATGAAGATGGAGAGTGTTTGCTAACAAGATCCAAGAGTCCCAAAGATATACATGATATTCATAAATTACAGTATGGGTTACTAGTGGGTGAGAAAGGGTGCTAATGTTTACACACAGACTCTTCCTTTTTTCCTTTCTCTTCCCTCCCAGCCTGAGACGGCTCTGCTGCCTTTATTACACCCGTCAGAGGGTGGGCAGGGAACATTTTGTAGAGGCTTGTATCTTACTAATGTTTATGTCTTTCTCACAGGAGCGTGTTAAACTATGAAATCACACCTTGGGTTAGGTTTACATTTTTTTAATTTAAAATTATTTTTTATTTTATGTGTATGAATGGTTTGCCTGCATAATTGTCTGTGTACCACTTTCATGCCTGGTGTCTAGGGAGGAAGGAGAGGGTATAGGATTCCCCTGGAACTGGTGTTACAGATAGTTGTGAGCCACCATGTAGGTTCTGGGAAGCAAACCTGGACAAGTTTTCTGAGCCATCTCTCAGCCTCATGTACACATCTTTTACATATACATAGAAATTCTTTATTTAGCTATAGATCACCAATGTTTGGCTCTGATGATTTTTCTTTCCTCTTAAAGCTCAAAATACTATGTAAAGACTATTCTAACCATCCATAGAATTCAGTGAGGGCAGAGGGCAGGCATTCTAGTACCATGCATAGAAAGATTTCATAATTTACCTGAGATTTTATGGTTTTTGCCTGCATGTTTTAGGCATGTTAGCAAAAATATGAATGAAGTTGAGTCTAATAAACTAGATTTAAAAACT